>NW_020664376.1:5581528-5661078 GCF_002925995.2 Terrapene triunguis
ATGTCTGGGGTATAATAACTTGCCATCCCAACTTGCTGAGTTATTTGATGAGTAACTCATCTGTTTTTAGGTGTATTGTGTAAATATTCAGGTCTGGTAACTAGTAGCATTTTAAAAAGCCATAAGAAAATGATTTGTTTTAGCTTTATGGTTCTTATTTTAAATAGTATTTTAATATTTAAACTCCCACTCGTTTCATGGTTAGTTTCTATGTTAAGAAAAGTACATTTCAGTTTGGTTTTAGTTCCTCCCAGTATTTTGTTTTGTTATATTTTTTGGTCAACAGTGCTCTTGGCATATATTTACTATAATATAAGAAATGTCTCCCTTTAAGTCTTCATCTTTTCCTTTTGAAAGCTTCATCTGTTACTCGTTGCTAAAGCGGCCTTCTCGGCCATTACTGCTTTTGTGGGTTTTTTTATAAATGCCTGACCTATATGTGAGTCATGTTTACTTAGTGATTTTTTTTCCAAAAATGTTTACAAGAGTAGAATCATAGAAGATTAGGGTTGGAAGAGACCTCAGGAGGTCATCTATTCCAACCCCCTGGTCAAAGCAGGACCAACCCCAACTAAATCATCCCAGCCAGGGCTTTGTCAAGCTGGTCCTTAAAAACCTCTAAGGATGGAGATACCACCACCTCCCTAGGTAACCCATTCCAGTGCTTCACCACCCTCCTAGTGAAAAAGTTTTTCCTGACATCCAACCTAGACCTCCCCCACTGCTCCTTGTTCTGTCATCTGCCACCACTGAGAACAGTCTAGCTCCATCTTCTTTTCAACACCCCTTTAGGTAGTTGAAGGCTGCTATCAAATCCCCCCTCACTCTTCTCTTCTGCAGACTAAATAAGCCCTGTTCCCTCAGCCTCTCCTTGTAAGACGTTCCCCAGCCCCCTAATCATTTTTGTTGCCCTCCACTGGGCCCTCTCCAATTTGTCCACATCCTTTCAATACAATACTCCAGATGTGGCCTCACCAGTGCCGAATAGAGGGGAATAATCACTTTCCTCAATCTGCTGGCACACTGTTGACTCATATCTAGCTTCTCATCCACTGTAATCCCCAGGTCCTTTTTGGCAGAACTGCTGATTAGCCAGTAGGTCCCCAGCCTGTAGCAGTGCATGGGATTCTTCCGTCCTAAGTACAGAACTCTGCACTTGTCCTTGTTGAACCTCATCAGATTTCTTTTGGCCCAATCCTCCAATTTGTTTAGGTCTCTCTGGACCCTATCCCTACCCTCCAGCATATCTACCTCTCCCCCCCAGCTTAGTGTCATCTGCAAACTTGCTGAGGGTGCAATCCATCGCATCATCCAGATCATTAATGAAGATGTTGAACAAAAACCGGCTCCAGGGACACACTGCTTGATACCGGCTGCCAACTAGACATTGAGCCGTTGGTCATTACCCGTTGAGCCGGACAATCTAGCCAGCTTTCTATCCACCTTATAGTCCATTCATCCAATTCATACTACCTTAACTTGCTGGCAAGAATACTGTGGGAGACCGTATCAAAAGCTTTGCTAAAGTCAATATATATCATGTCCACCTCTTTCCCTATATCCACAGAGCCAGTTCTCATCATAGAAGGCAATCAGGTTGGTCAAGCATGACTTGCCCTGGGTGAATCCATGTTGACTGTTCGTGATTATCCTCTTCTCCTCCAAGTGCTTTAGAATGGATCCCTTGAGGACATGCTCCATGATTTTTCCAGGGACTGAGGTGAGGCTGACCAGTCTGTAGTTCCCTGGATTCTCCTTCTTCCCTTTTTTAAAGATGGGCACCATATTTGCCTTTTTCCAATCGTCTGGGACCTCCCCCGATCGCCACGAGTTTTCAGAGATCATGGCCAATGGCTCTGTAATCACATCAGCCAACTCTGTCTGCACCCTCGGATACATTAGATCCGGACCCATGTACTTATGCATGTCCAGCTCTTCTAAATAGTCCTTAACCTGTTCTTTCACCACTGAAGACTGCTCATCTCCCCTCTTCCCACCCCCCCATACTGGGCATACTGGGAACTGATCTTGTCTGTGAAGACTGAAGAAGAAGAAGAAAAAAAAAAGCATTTGAGTATGTCAGCTTTTTCCACATCATCTGTCACTAGGTTGCCTCCCCCATTCAGTAAGGGTCCCACTCTTTCCCTGACCACCTTCTTGTTTCTAGCATACCTGTAGAAACCCTTCTTGTTACCCTTCACATGCCTTACTAGCTGCAACTCCAATTGTGCCTTGGTCTTCCTGATTACACCCCTGCAGGCTCGAGCAATATCTTTATACTCCTCCCTAATCATCTGTCCAAGTTTCCACTTCTTGTAAGCTTCCTTTTTGTCTTTAAGCCCACCGAAGATTTCTCTGTTAAGCCAAGCTTGTCGCCTGCCATATTTGTTGTTCTTTCTGCCCTTTGGGATGGTTTGTTCCTGCACCCTCAATAAGGCTTCTTTAAAATACAGCCAGCTCTTCTGGGCTCCTTTCCCCCCTCAGATTAGCCTCCCAGGGTTTCCTGCCCATCTATTCCCTGAGGGAATCAGTCTGCTTTTCTGAAGTCCAAGGTCCGTAGTACTTTCACCTACACAGCAATCTATTTGAACAGTTCCAATCTGGATCTCACATTGGGTACAGTTTTACTTAAGTTCAAAAGTATCTTTGATTGAATATTGATTAAATGAAAATGCTGGTTTTGATTTGGAGGTTTTTTGTTTTTTAAATAAACTGTGGATACTCCTAAAGAGACTAAAGGACGTGAGCTTTTATTATTCCTAGTCTTACTGCCATTTGGAGCACAAAATTGTACCTTATTATCAGTAGGTCCACAGGAATCCACATTTAATGGTCCCTTGTTCTTTGCTGGCTTCCTTTATGAATTTGATTGGAAAGTACTATCAGAGATGTCCTTGCTAAACTGATTTTAGTCAGCTGCAGTAGTGATTCACTTATGTTATACCATTGTTTACTTTTGTGCTGTCCTACTAATAATCTGATATTGGAGGATGGGTAGCTTCAAATTAATTCAGTCTAAATTAGGGTGACCAGATCACCCAAGTCAAATATCGGGGCGCAGGGCAAAAAAACAAAAAACAAAAAAAACACCCTTCCTCCACAAGCGCTGGAGGGAGGCCGGGGAGACGCAGGGGGAGCGCAGGGCCAGGGTGAGTGAGAGTCCGGCCTGGCCCCGAGCAGGCAGGACTCAGTTGGGCGGTAGGGAGAGTAGGGGGTCGGCCCACGGGGCCAGGCGGCGGCGGCTGTTCTCCCCCCCGGGCAGCGGGACTCGGGAGCAGCCGCTGCTGCAGCTTCCGTTGCTGCGGGGGGAGGAAGCAGCCGATGGCCAAGCTGGGCGGCTGCAGCTCTGGCGCCCCCGAGCCCGGGCCTGCTGCGGGAACCCAGCAGCGTGCACGCTGTGCCCAGCCCCTGGCCAGTCGCGTCTGGTCTGCTGCCCAGCTGGTGCTATCCCGCGGTGGCCCCGGAGTGGGGGCAGCAGGCCCCAGCCCCCCCGTCCCGCTCGGGTCCCGCAGGGGAACAGGCTCGGGGGGTTCGGGCCCGGGTGCCAGAGCCGCAGCCACCGAGCTTGGCCATCGGCCGCTTCCTCCCCCCGCGGCAGTGGGAGCTGCAGCAGTTGCTGCTCCCGAGTCCCGCTGCCTGGGGGGGGGAGAACAGCTGCCGCCTGGCCCCGCGGGCCGCCCCCCTATTCTCCCTACCGCCCGACTGAGTCCTGCCTGCACTGGGGCCAGGCCGGACTCTCATTCACCCCGGCGCCGCGCTTCCCCTGCGTCTCCCCGGCCTCCTTCCAGCGCTTGTGGAGGAAGGAGGAATGGTGAGCCTGGGGAAGAGGCGGGGATTCGGGGAGGGAGCCAATGGGGGGAGGAGGGGGCGGAGTTGGGGCGCGAGCACTTCCAGGCTCCGGAGCATTTCCTTGTTTGTCCAGTGTCCCGACCGCACATCGGTCGGGACGCGGGACAAACAAGGAAATATCGGGACAGTCCCGATAAAATCGGGACGTCTGGTCACCCTAGTCTAAATACAGATAAAGCAGAGATTTTTGACTTGTGTTAACACTAGTGGGTTGCTTCTGGTCTGATGAGTCTCTTGAGCTACAGGGAGCTAGTTTAAACAAAATCTGTCAACAAACTTCATAATATATATATTGTGGCCCAGCCTCTACCTTGTCAGGTAAAAGTGAGAAGGCTGTGGAAAAAGTAGTTAGGATTAGGTCTTGTAGTCTTGGACAGTTGTAAAAAAAACAAAAATACCAAAAAAACCAACAAAATAAAACCAGAACAATTTCCTGACTGTTAGAAGATTTTAAATAAAAAGCGTATGCCATGAAGGTAAGTGTCTGGGATACCTTGACAATGTGTGGTGAAGGGTTACACCCCTTCACTTTGCTACCTTACAGTTGAGGGAGCCATGACCCTGTTTCTTGTATTCTTCCTCCTCCTCCTCCACCACCCCCCCCATTTTGCAAAATACTAAGCGCCCTCAACTCCCATTAATATCCAGACTTAAGTTAATAAAAGTCAAATGAACTCAATGCTTTGCAGGACCAGGCCTCCTGAATATAATGGCTGTGTCATTCTGATGTTGCTTACAGGTTTGGCAAGGTTTGGGCCAGGTCTCCATGTGCTGCCCATACAAATCAGCCAACAGAGCTGAGCTGGCACTGGAGGGAATGCATGCTACTCTCGAAGAATTCCAACAAAAACAGCCAGTATACTTCCAGTGATTCAGGTTTGGATGTCAAAAGGAGATGAGGACGCTTAGTAGGATTAGACTCAGTCTAATGATTTGCACAGGCAGCAGCCATGTCCTAAGGCACAAAGGGAGGTGGGAGTCTTTCTTGTGAATCTGTTTCCTCTGTTCTCAACTGACCTAAATGTTCTGGGTTTTAATGATGATTTTAAATTTGTAATCTGGTTGTGTAAAGTCAGTGATCAACTTGCTCCAGTCGCATTGAAATAGGGTCGATGCTGATACTATATACAAATTGCCTGAGAAAGCATCAACCTCTATCCAATCATAATGAACTTTACATGCCTGTTTTTCTCTCTTCCGTTTTGGATTGCTGCAACTCTCTGCTGTGGTACATCTGTGCCATACAAACTTGCTCCTGAACTTTGCCACATATAATGCCTACTCTCATTGTTTGTTTTGTTTTCTGAGGGTGGTTTTAGTATTTGTTTCCCCTAGCCTGTAAAGCTGTTAGCTTTGGAATACATTTTTGAACGGCTTTATCTAGGCCATGTCAACACTAGTGAGCTCACAGCGGCACAGCTGTGCTGATGCAGCTGCACTGTTGTAAGATTGCTCGTGTAGCCGCTCTGTGCTGAGAGGAAAGAGCTCTCCCGTTGACATAAACGAGTGGCGGTAGCAATGTCGGTGGGAGGGTGTGTCTCTTGCCGACAGCACTGGCCACACTGGTGCTTCTGTTGGTGTAACTTATGTCACTCAGAGGGATGTTTTTTTCCACACCCCTGAGCGACATAAATTATACCGACAAAAGTGCTAGTAAAGAAATAGCCTTATACAGAGTAAATAGTCCTTTGTCAACTTCTGCTTGTTTAGCAATGTTCAGTACACCAAACAGTTCTAGTTTTAAAACATTACATCTTTAGATTCTCTTGCTGATAATGGGTAGAAATAATAAATTCATTTAATTAAAAATTAAACACACTTTGATATTAAAACCTTTTTACTATTTAATTAGTTTGTATGTACTATCAGAGGGGTAGCCGTGTTAGTCTGGATCTGTAAAAAGCAACAAAGAGTCCCGTGGCACCTTATAGACTAACAGAAGTATTGAAGCATGAGCTTTTGTGGGTGAATACCCACTTCATCAGACAAAGTGGGTATTCACCCACAAAAGCTCATGCTCCAATACTTCTGTTAGTCTATAAGGTGCTACAGGACTCTTTGTATGTACTATGTTCCTCTAGAACAGTTTGCTTCACTCTGCGATGTTGGTTTTGCCTAGAACTGTTAATATAGTACCATGCTTCAGAAAAATTCCACTTGAGACAATCTCCTTGAGAAAATCTTATGTGATTGCTGGTATAATTTGCTTCTGCATAATTGCCTGTACTTTTAAGTAGTGCGGTTGAGTTAATAATGCTTCCAAAACAAATACTGACTGAAGATATCCAACAATTTGTAGGAGTCAGTGGCATCCACCCAACAACGATCTCCTGGTCAATTTATTGGCCTCTTACAGTTGGTATGGCTACTCCCACCTTTTCATGTTCTCTGTATGTATAAATATCTTCTTTCTGTGTGTTCCATTCTAAGCATCCGAAGAAGTGGGCTGTAGCCCCCGAAAGCTTATGCTCAAATAAAATTGTTAGTCTCTAAGGTGCCACAAGTACTCCTGTTCTTTTTGTGTGGCCTAGTGAGCCCAGACGTGCTGGTTGATGGGTGGCTTGCTCTCAGAGAGATGCCATTCACCTATTGGCTGTGTGATTCTGGTTTTCCCCTGGGCTGCCCCAGTAATAACATTCCTGTTAGAAAGCAAAAATATATTGTTATGCAACCGTTTTTATTAATAGGTTAACACCAGCAGGCAGAGACCCTGGAATAATGATGCAGATGTGAGCCCAGTAAATAAAATAACCAACTGCTACTGCAAGAATGTGCAGAGACAGCTTGCCTCCTCCTATTGGTGCTGTGGCAGTTTCATTTCCCTCAGGGGCAAGAAGCACAGGCATGCCCCTAAACATCTTCTGAGAGTTACTTCGTGATACGGGGTCTTTGCCATCTGAGAGGAGTTACTCCTAGGGGCTATATGCAGGTATGCTGAGGTACACCTACTTACCCAGCCTGCTTAGTAACTCTGTTATGTTATTCTTCTCTGTATCCTTTTTGAATATTGGTTTGATTCAGTTAGGTCACAAAAAGATAGATGGATTTAGCAATTTCTTGTCCTCCTACCTTAACAACATGCAGCAGTGTGTTTTTTCTGTGATAATGACATGAATGAGAGAATTTACCTAATCAGTTGGATTATATTGTATACAATATTATTTGAAGGAAAAATCTAAAGATTTATTACAGGTAAGCTGGCATGATTTGGCAGTCGGGTTATGCAACACCACTTGGGAAATGATTTGTTTATAAATCAATTTAAGGTTAGTCCACAAACTCATAGCAGATACTAGCCTAAATTAGGGGTTAACAAAAAAAAACAATTGGACACGTTCTGCAAATGTGTACTTGGAATTCTCTATTCAGTTTTCTGTCTTTTGGCAGGGTTTGGGAAATGAAGGAGCTTATCATAGAGAGCACAGGCTCTTATAAGCTATAGCTTGTTTGTTAGCTGGAGGGGAAGATGGATGGTGGGATGCTGCCAAGAACACTTATTTTACATAAATAGAATAACCATTTTAAATATTTGTTCACAGTAGCAGATCAGGCATTTGTGACCCTTGGTACAGATGATGTTTATTGCCAAGGAGCTCTGGTTCTTGGACAGTCCTTGAGGAATCACATGACATCTAGAAAGCTGGCCATACTAATTACACCACAGGTCTCCAGTGTCATGAGGTAAGAATTCACAAATTCTCAGCTGTAGTAAATGTGAAAAATAATCAGTTGCAAACTGGACTTCTGTTGAATTTCTTGCCATAACATAGCTACAAATAAACCTACTGTGTTTTTATTTTTAACTCATACCTTAGCTTCTTGCTGTTCAGAGAAACTAAACCCAAGGTTTTCAACAGTGAATAGTGATTTTTGTGTTTCTCAATCTTTTATTTCCACCACACACAAAAAAGCGGGGCGGGGGGGGGAAGGGGGCAGCATACCCTCCTGAAAATTAGGCTTCTTTAAGATGTCCCAGGTTGGGCACCTAAAATTACTAATCACTTGAAAATATTGCCCTAAGTCTCTGGTAGTGGAACATAAATAGTTTTTTGTTTTGTTAAAACAAACAAAAAACAACCAACACATGTTACCACTTAGTCTGATTCCACAGCCATTCTATGTGCAGAATTCTCATTTGATCGGTTCACATCTAATAAATTAGTTTGGTCAGTGCTGGACAGCAATACGCTGGGAGACCCAGTTACTGCAGGACATGATGCAGGTAAATCAGTAGATGGTAATCTTCGCTCTTACCACTGAACCAGTGCTGCAGTATACTGCTGAAGATCCCATTACATCTTTTGAATGGGATGTAAAACAGAATACCACAGACTTCAATTGTTACATCTGCTTATATTGGGTCTGAGTTTGGCTTTGTGTGCAGTTTGGGAACTGTGCACATTGCTGATTCTGAATGCGGTGTGGTGGTGGTTGTAAAGCATGGGGCAATGTTTCCTTTTTTTTTTTTTTTTTTTTTTTTTGCTGCAGGTTAGATGCACTGTCAAGTCTTATGTTTCCAGGATTTTTACACGCAGGTCAAATCTGAACAGTATACTATCCCTGAATAAGACTCTAAGATATTGATAATATGAATTTTAGAGCAGGATCGAATTTTTTAATCTAATGAATTGTTTTTTTTGTTGAATATTTTTCAAAAAATGTCAATTTTCTTCCATTAATTGATGAGAATAATATTTTCAAAAGGACCTAAATGACTTGGGAGCCTAAATCTCAAAGTTTTATAGGACTTTTTGAAAATTTTATCCCACATTAAAAGAAAAAACCCTCACGAAACCAAATCTTAACTCTCCCCTTCCCCCATCATATTTTGGTGATTAATGACGGATTCTGAGAGCCAGTTAGTCCTTAAATTATAAGCTGCAGAGTGCAGGGCTTGTGTCTTCCTCTCTTTGGACAACACATAGGATATTGTAAGTAATCTTTTTAAGGTAATTTATTTGTGTTATAGTATCATTTTTTCCTGTTCTAGGCTTGTAAATGTTGATGATTATCATCAATTTCAGTATTGTCTAGGAAGGTTCTGTGAGTGATTATGAAGACACACACCCCACTGAAATTCTTTTGAGAGGGCTTGAAACAATAGTAATATATCTATATCTCACATATTTTAAACATGTATAACTGAGGATAAATTTACTTTGACAGGCACAGGGAGGTGCAAATAGCTGTACCAGCAAGGCCTGCTACACCCTGGGGAGGGACCATGCACTGCAGAAGTGGCCGGTGGTGGTGGTTCTGCATGGGTATGCAATGAGAGGACAGCTCTACTGTCCACTTGGCAAATGTTATAATAGGGGTGCACTGAAAATGTGAGAGTCCTAGTCACACCACCTCTCCAGCCAGAACCAATCACTTCTTGAGATGCACTGGCCCTTAGTAGAAGGGAGGTTGCAATTTGTGCCCCTATAGTTACTTCCAGGGCAGACTTCTTGTTTATAAGGACCGTGTATCTTAGTTTGACCTCTAGTGGTTTTTTTTGTTTGTTTTTTGTTTTTTTGTTCTTGTTTTGTTTTAAATCAGAACTGAGTGTCATTGTGGGGCCAGTTATCTCCGTGCCAGAATTTTTGCACTATGTTTAACTGAAGAAATGTTTCTAAATTTTATTGTTCCTGTATGTTGCTTGCTTTGTCAGGGCTGTCCTCTGCAGTGTGTTTGATGAAGTGATTGAAGTGGATGCAATTGACAGTGCTGACTCGATGCACTTGGCTCTGCTGGAGAGGCCAGAGCTGGGTGTAACCTTCACCAAACTTCACTGTTGGACTCTCACTCAGTATAGCAAATGTGTCTTTATGGATGCAGACACTTTGGTGAGTAGAGAATGATAATCACGTTGTTAGGATTCTGAGTGATGTTAAAGAAAGCTGGGTAGGTTCTGCTAGACAAATCCAGACTGGTACCCATCAGAGTAAGGTGGCCCAAAGATCAAAAGAGTTTCTATGGAAATAGTCACCCGTTTAATTAGCTGTCCAGTACAAATTATGGCCATGATCGCATTGGCCATCCTCTACACATAAGCAGTTCATTTTGCAGGATTAGTTGGGCCAGGTCATTGTTTATATTAGAAAGTTAAGTAGTTGAACATTTGTCTGAGTCTGAAAAACATTTTTATGAGCTGTGATCCTGTACTATGTGTTGTATTTACCAAAAAAGGGAGAGATTCAGGGGAAGTGGGTTTTTTATTGAATCTTTCCTTTTTGTGGTAAAGAAATGTATTTATTCACTATTTTATTTCTGATTTATAGTTTTATATAAAAGAGTACCTGTCCCACGCAATAGGCTTCTCTTAACCATTAAAAATTCAGGCCAGATCCTCAGCTAATGTATTATAGCATTTCTCCATTGATTTTTGAAGGAGCAATGCAGAATTTCATCAGCAGAGGATCTGGTCCTCAATGTTGTAGTATAAACGGAGCAGTCTTTCCTGTTCCCTTCAAGCTTAAAAGAAGGAAACCAGCAAACATACCAGGCAAACAAGTCCAAAAATAAACCCAAACAATATTAAAAAACAAACAAACTAGTGCTCCACTCAGCTGTCCCCAGAGTCAGTGCCAACCCAGATCTTTCAGACACAGCTTTCACCAGCCCTTATTACACTTGTTCAAACAGATGGGCTCTGCAGCATGCCCAGAAGGACCCATTCTGTCTCTTTCTCTCTGTCTGTCTCTCTCGATATAGGTATCTATAAAAATGTACCAGCAAGGCCTGCTTATATCCTGGGGTGTAAAAGTGTTATTCTCCTTGTTGCACTAGAATATTTTGAGGGACTTGCCGTTTAAACCTGGTGATCATATTGTAATTTCATTATGGTCACTGTTTTGCCTTAGAACTTAAGAAAAGCTATAAATATTGTTACCTTATCAACTAACAAATGAAAGTTCTGATCGTCAGCCTCCTTTGTACTGTCACTGTTTAATGTGCTCTAAATACTTAGAGCTTCCATGACAAGGATAGTAATTTAATCCATCAGTTTTGATTTAGTTGTCCAGATGTTAAAGGCAACACAGTGCTCATAAACTGTTGCTTTAAAATTTTAAATTTGAGTCTAACTCTTTTTTTTTCTTTCTTTCTTTCTTTCTTTTTCTTCAAGGTGTTATGTAACATTGATGAACTGTTTGAACGGGAAGAGCTTTCAGCAGCTCCTGATTCTGGCTGGCCAGATTGCTTTAATAGTGGCGTATTTGTCTTTCGTCCTTCTGTAGAAACTTATAACCGTCTGCTGCAGTTTGCTACTGAACATGGCAGCTTTGATGGTAAGTCTTTGAGAGAACATAGTGCAAGAAATTACCCTTACCCTCAACAAGCCAATTCTCCACAACTGTAAAGGGCTGAGTGTCCTACTTAGCAGAGCAGAGGGAGGAAATGACAATACTCAAGGTTTAATCTCTCAAAAAAACCTAGGGGGCAGATCCTCAGCTGATGTAAATTGTCATAGCTCCAGTTTACACTAGTTGAGGATCTAACCCTATAACTCTTGATCAGATAAGATGGACAGGGGTTACCTGAATCTCTCTGCCTCACTACTCATTATTTCATTTAAAGCTTATGTTAAAAAATATTCTTTCCTTTGTCTATATCTATAAGTGGAAACCGACAAATTGCTAAGTATGAATACAAAATAATAACACAAGCATGTAGGGAGAAAATCAGAAAGATTAAGGCACACAATGAGTTACACCTAGCAAGGGACATCAAAGGCAATAAGAAGAGGGCCTATAAATACATTAGGAACAAGAGAAAGATGAAGGAAAGTGTAGGCTCTGTGTTTATTGGAGAAGGAGAGCTAATAACAGATGACATCAAGATGGCTGAGGTGTTTGTCTATTTTACTTCAGTCTTCTCTAAAAAGGTAAATTGTTACTAGATACTTATCACAGTTAATATTAACAACAAGAGGGAAGGAATACAAGCCAAAATTGGGGGGGAAAAACAAGCTGAAGAATATTTAGATAGGTTAGATGTATTCAAGTCAGCATGGCCTGATGAAATTCACCCTAAAGTGCTTCAGTCACTTCCTTAAGTAATCTCGGAACCATTGGTGATTATCTTTGAGAACTCATAGAGCAGTGTTTCTCAAACTGGGGTCGCCACTTGTGTAGGGAAAGCCCCTGGTGGGCCGGGGCTGTTTGTTTACCTGCTCCGTCCGCAGGTTTGGCTGATCGCGGCTCCCACTGGCCGCGGTTTGCCACTGCAAGCCAATGGGGGCTGCTGGAAGCGGCAGCCAGTAAGTCCCTCGGCCCACACCGCTTCCAGCAGCTCCCATTGGCCTGGAGCAGAAAACCATGGCCAGTTGGAGCCGTGATCGGCTGGACCTGCGGATGCGGCAGGTAAACAAACCGGCCTGCCAGGGGCTTTCCCTACACAAGTGGTGACCCCAGTTTGAGAAACACTGTCATAAAGGGTGGGTTAAGCACCAGTGGACTGGAGAAAAGCAAACATAGTACCTATCTTTAAAAAGGGGAACAAAGAGAATCCAGGAATTCTAGATCAGTCAGCCTAACTTGGATACCTGAAAAAATACTGGAACAAATTATTGCACAATCAATTTGTAAGCACCTAAAGGTTCATAGGGCTATAAGGAATAGCCAGCATGGATTATGCCAAATCAATCTAATTTTCCTTTTTTGACTTTGTTACTGGCATTGTGGGTAAGAGGAAAGCTGTAGACGTGATATAGCTTGATTTTTTTGTTAGGCTTTTGAGGCTGTCCCACATCTTATTTGCAAAAGCAAACTAGGAAAATGTGGTCTTCTAGATGATATGGTCTATAAGAAGGGTGGAAAACTGGTTGAAAGACTGTACTCAGAGTTATTATCAGTGGTTTGCAGTTAAATTGGGAGTAGGTCTCTAGTAGGGTCCCACAGGGGTAGTAGTCAATATTTTCAGTAATGACTTGGATTATGGAATGGAGAGCATACTTATAAAATTTGTGGATGACACCAGACTGGGAAGGGTTGCAAACTTGGAGGACAAGATTAGAATTCAAATTGACCTTGAAAAAATGGAGAACAGGTCTGAAATCATCAAGATGAAATTCAATAAAGACAAGTGCAAAGTGCTATGCTTGGAGAGGCATAATCAAATGCACATTGGTTATGAATCAGCAGTGTCATGCAATAGTGAAAGGCTCAGAACTTTATGGGATGTATTAACAGGAGTGTCCTATATAAAACATGGGAGGTAATTGTCCAATTCTACTCTGCACTGGTGAGGCCTCAGCTGAAGTACTCTGTCCAGTTCAGGAGGCCACACTTTAAGAAAGATGTGAACAATTCGGAGAGAGTCCAGAGGAGAATGAAACAAATGATAAAATGTTCAGAAAACCTGGCCAATGAGGAAAAGATTTAAAAAAAAGAAAAGAAATGGACATATTTAGTCTTGAGAAAAGAAGACTGAGGGTGGATCTGATAAGTCTTCAAATATGCGAAGGGCTGTTACAAAGACTATGGTGAGCAAATGCTGAAGGTAGGAGAAGTAGCAATTGGCTTAATCCGCAGCAGGGGAGATTTATGTTGGATATTAAGGAAAACTTTCAAGGATAGATAAGCTCTGGAATAGACTTCCAGGGGAGGCTGTGGAATCCCCATCACTGGCAGTTCTTAAGAATAGGCTGGACAAACACCTCTCGCGGTGGGCTAGGGTTACTTTGTCTTGCCTACGTGCACAGGGGTGGACTGGGTAGCCTCTCAAGATCCCTTCCAGCCCAGCATTTCTATGATTCTGTGATTCTATGAACTCTTAATTTCTGTTTCCTTCCATTCTTTATTATTTGATTTAATAAGTGTATTATTTATTTCTCACGCTATCAAATTCATGCTGTATAATTATATTTTGTATTTATATTAACTTTCAGTATATTAGCCAGTAGGGCCCTAATTCTGCAAACAGTTACACACTGGCATCACGCTGTTGCTTTTGTTACCTCATCTTCCCACCCACCATCACCTCGGTTGTCTCTTTTGTCTACTTGCTGCTGCTTACAGGCAATTTTTACCCAATTTGAAGATTTTTGCAGTTTCTTCTCATACCCAAACCGGCTTTTGAAAGCAAGACAGACTGAATATTCATATAACTTCCTCCTTGGAGTCTAAAAGATTAAGCTAAAATACTGTGGGGGACACAGATTTACCTCATGATTGTGGGCTGGATTGTATTTTTGTTGTACGGCTGTGCGGCTGCAGGAACAGTACAGGGAAGGGATATTGGCTGTTGCTTAGATCCGCTCCACTGTGGAGGAGGTGGAGCCCAGTCTCCAACCATGTGTTCAGGGAGGAGCAAGAAATGGGTGCATAGCACCCACGTACCCTGCACGCCCAGGTTCATGGTCCAGGAAGACTGCACATGATTGTAAACCTGTGTGGGTTTATGGCTCAAATCACTCAAATTTTAGACCAAAGAGTCTCCGTTGAACTCATTTTTTCTTTTTTCAGTACTGAATTTTCTCTTGGCATTGTAGTTTACATGAACATTTTGTTGATACTGCTTATAATTTTATTTATTCTCTAGGTGGTGATCAAGGCTTACTAAATAGTTTCTTCAGTAACTGGGCAACAACAGATATTGGCAAACATTTACCATTTATCTACAACTTAAGCAGTAGTGCTATCTACACGTATGTTCCTGCTTTCAAACAGTAAGTAGTATTACTGGTGGATGATTGCAATTCTATAGAGCCCTTTAATATATTTTGCCCATTTATAAGAGAAAAGGATAGTGACCCATTCTGAAACTTGATTATAAGTTAGTCTAACACAATAGTCCACAATGTGAAGTCATGTGACAAGAAGTTGGAATACAGTAATGCAGAGCCTTTAGCATCTGCTCTGATACAGAATACCAAGATTTCTCAACACTTAGTATTGTTAAATAGCTCTTGTAATAGAGAACAAAAGTAAAAGTTGAAACAGTATTACTTAAATTGATATATCTTGGTTGATATGTCACTTCAGTGACACTTTCCTTATATTCTACAGACCACAGATTACCTAATGGCACAGTTCTGATATTCTTACTGCAAAAGTAGCCCCATTGATTTTCATTAAAGTTTCTCACAGTGTAAGGGTATTGAAATCTGTCCATAAGATTCTTCCTTGAAGCAAAATTGGTGCTAGCAATTATTATATGATTTCAAATGCTCTTCTTTTTTTCTCCTTAATAAACTTTTGTAGTACACTGTTATAAGCATGACTATATGAAATTTTTTCAAAAATGGGTCATGAATGATCCATTAGTGTGAATTACGATGAACTTCGTGTGAAACTTTCATTGGATAACTTAAATACTGGAACCACAATAATCAAGAATTTTGCTGCTTTGATATTCAGTAAAGTGATTTTTATTAGTTTGGAGGGGAATGTGCAAGAAGAGATATGAAATTTAATCTTTCAGTTTCCTTCATGAACTATTTCCATTGGAATCAGCAGTAGGAAACAAGTGACAATGCAGTCTTTTATTTCCTTTCTTTCAAGCAAAGCAATTCAGATTAATAAAATAAAATTTAATTCAATAGCTTTCAATTATTCTGCATAACTGAGATCACATCTGGTGATAGTTACATTAATAAGAGGTCAATGATTGTCACGAGTAGTTGTTGCAAGATGTCACACCTGCCATAGCACCAAGAATACACATTTCTTCTGAAATGCCAATCAGAATGTATTCATTCCTATACCACAACTTTGTATTTCTTTCCTCCACAGTTTTGGCAGAGATGCAAAGGTAGTTCATTTTTTGGGGTCAGCAAAGCCCTGGCACTACAAGTACAACCCTCAAACAAGAACAATTATGCAGGATGGCTCCACGTCAGGATCTCAGCATCAGTTCTCATATCTTGTACTCTGGTGGAAGATATACTATGCTAGCATATTGCCTTTGTTAGAAAAACTTCCAGAGATGGAAGACATGGAATCCCAGGGACAAAAGGTAAAGTGGTATCTTGGAAAGGAGACTAACGGGAATATGCCAAAATCAAAACACCAAAAAAAATTCAATAAATAAAAATAAATTACCATCTTGACTTCTTTTTTAGCATGGGGAGATGAGTGAGATGGGAAAGCACGATGGCTTTTGAATGGCAATAAATCTGCAGTGACTTTTTTTTTTTTTTTTTAAATGCAGATGCTGGCTAGAGATGGATGTGATAAGCTAATACTTTGTACAGAGGTATAGTTATTATTATTAGTGCTCCAAAGATTTTTTCCTTTGTATTAAAAGTAAAGACAATTGATTAATAATGTTTGTAAACTGACACTTAAACCTTCCCAAAAAGCCTGGCAGCCATATTTTCGGCTGGTGTAAATCAGCATTGCTCTACTGTCTTTGATTGAGCTAAGCTGATTTACATCAGCTGAAGACCTGGCTTCGGAATACCGTCACTTTACCTTTTCAGAACTGCATTGTAACTGTTCGTATGAGGGTCATAGCTTCTCAACTTATTGAATAAAGTTGCCCTGAAAAAAGGTCTGAATGTTTATGTTGAGGAAAGAGTTTGCTATAGCTTTACAGCGGAAAGCATGCTGTAAAGCTATAGCAGTTTGACACCTCAATTTTAATTTAAAAGTAAAACTTTAAAAAAAATTAGTTTCTCATCAAGAAATATACTCTTAATTTGCATATTTAAAGTGGCTAGAGTAGACTTGCATCTGAAGAAGTGAGGTTTTTACCCACGAAAGCTTATGCCCAAATAAATCTGTTAGTCTTTAAGGTGCCACCAGACTCCTTGTTGTTTTTGTAGAGTAGACTAGTTGCTGATCAGTAGATTAGATTGTGGTTTCAAAAGAGATAAAGCAGCAAGTAGAAGTAGTGGGGGCAGAGAATACTTTGATTTTGATACACACATTATTAATTGCATCTCCTTGATACATGTAAATGGATTTTCACAACTGTGTTTAGAATTGGATGATGATAATCATAAAAACTTCAACAGGCCCATAAAATCAGTTGGATTGTTGCCACTGATGTGAAGAGAATCGGTTTGTAAAACCTTTCTTATGCCTAGCAAACTGGGAAGGAGAAGTGGGGAAGGGGAGCTGCAGGTTATGGATATTTGCAATTTTTGTTTGCCTAACTTTTGTCCCTCCAATACTTGGTACAATAAAGAAACAATAGAACTAAGTTAGTATGGAAATTGAATAATTTCTTCTCAGTGGACAGGGGTGGCTTTAAGGTTTGTATTAAGGGCCTGATCCATCTCCTACTGAAATCTATGGGAGTCTTTCCATTGATTTTAATGGGTGTTGGATTGGCTACAAAGTTTGGGTAGGAGACTTGCACTGAAACCTATGCCCCAGTCTGGGGATAAAAGAAACCCCTTCAGATTCTGTAGCTCTTTATTCCTTAACTTCTATAGGGCCTGTGACAATCAACAAGAAAATACCACAGTAGAACCTTGTGTCATGAAGAAAGTGTAAATATTTTTTATAATTTGTTAAATCACACGTACCATAAAACAGTTTGTTGCAAAATTCTTCTTATAGTGATGTGATTTGTTTTTTCTAGCACATTTTCAATGGAGATGAAATTAGACTGAAAAATGAGAATCCTCTTATCAATTCTCTGCAAATCCCTGTGTTTCCAGAACAGACATCTGAAATAGACAACACTACTTGCCCACCTGAAGAGTTTGATACTAAAACTGTAAATACAAGTTTTTTTATTTCTTGTGAATATCTATGTATATTTTACATATTGGGCACTACCAGTGATGGACATGTTTAGGATGACACACACATAAGCCTCTAAACAGAATTTAATTTAAGCATTTGATCTTGATAAAGTCCTCCTCAATTTAGTTGTAGTGCTTGAATTCGGAAATGAATTCAAGTCTCATCATGAAAATTTATTGTCTTTAATCTTCAGTCAAGAATGGTTCTGATGTATCTGGAGGTTAAAAAATTTGTATTGAACATTGTCAAGAGAATATTGATTGACAAGTTAGTGGGTGCTAAATAAATCCTAGGGAAATTCTACTGCCAAGTTAACCTTATTGAATTACAGTATTCTTATCATTGTATACATTTAAAGCTGGAATCTTTTTTTTATCATTAATATCTACAGAGATTTCTGTTTAAAACTTAAGTGTATTCCTCAAAGACTGTTTCCTAGACTGCATTCCTTTGATATAGATGTACCGTTCACTTCTGCAAGACAGTTTGAGTTCCTCTTTGAATACTTGTTTTACACTTGTGTGTATCAGTTTACTTAATTGGAATTGCTTATATGCTCACTGGAGTGAGGTCACTTGGGTGCACATTATTCTGTTCATCCTGGCACCTTAAAGCCTTGTCCATAATAGCACTTTCATACCATGCAGAGCTACTAGCCATACATTTTTTTGTTTTATAATACTTGCTATATTATGGTAGATTGGGCAAAAGTAAATCAAATTGTAGCTTCAGTGTCACCTGCTGTTTGTTTTTACTGATTACACTGCCAGTACAGTGGTCAAATGAAATATAATTTTCCTAATTTTTAATGGCTAAATCTGTGTCAACGCTTCATAATGATACTATGTTTGTGTGTTGTAAACATATCACTATTTTAGTGTTTCTTGACCATTACTGTAGAAAAGTGTGGTATTTTTTGTTTTTTTTTTTAGAGTTTTTAGAGAGAGACTGCAAATGGGCTATTTGCAAGAATTGCTTTTTAAAAACTGAATTTATTTAAAGGAATTTAATTTTTGTTGGACCTTTCTGATGGTGTCGGAATGTTGTTAGACCCAGACTGTTACCATATACACTACTGGGTGGTAATTCTAAAACATGTTGCTTAACAACGTGGTTCTTTGGGTTTTTAAAAATATATTTAAATTGCTAGTTGTATACAAGCTACTCATTTAATTTTTCATTAAAATAAAATATGAATGCTTCAAAAGATCATGTAAATTAAGATTAAGGGCCTCTCACTTAAAATGGCCTAACTCCGTTGACCTCATGGAGTTATTTCTGTTTTACTCTGGTGTAAGTGAGAAGACACTCGAGCTTAAGGGCTCTATGCTCTGATTGCCAGAAAAGGTGATTGTGTATTTCTGATAACCTATGTAGGCCTGAACACAGTTTCTGTACTTTATCTCTATTATGGATCACCTTGATCTACTCTCATTCTGTAGATCGAAATTGCTCATCTGGCCTTAGAGCAAACTGAATTTTTAGCGTCTCTTCTCCATCCCCCACTCCTCCAGCTGAAATTATTTTCTACTGTACAAATTCTGTTAATGTAAAAACTGTGTGAAGAAAAAGCAACAATTAATAAAACTTTACATTTCAGCCACCTGTACCTCAAGTTGAACAACACAATTCTGAAGTCCGTCTCCCTGAGCCAGACCAGCCATTAGAACAGCTTGCCTTTCATCCTGCCCCTCAGCAAACCTTGAAACTGGTATATGCAGCTCTTTGTGTTCAACCCTTGTTGCAAGTCTTTGTGCATTTACTTCATTCTTTGCCAGCACAATTTTGGGAGAGATCAGCTAATTATGATTTAATTTAACAAATAAGTATGTCTTAGCTAATCAGGCAGATATAGAAATGATTTCTCTGTATAATTTCTTAGCCATTTCCAGTTCTTGTTTATGAAGCTCTCTTTTTAATATTTGTACTTTTTTTTTTTTTATCTGAATGTATATTTCCCCCTGCTCCACCCCAAGTGGTAAATTTCTAAAATTAGTCTTGGGTATCTTGTAATAAATAGTTGTTTCAATAATAATTGGTGTTTAAAGCTCAAATGTACTATCTGCTGAAATAATTTAAGATAAAACATATAATAGGTTAAATCTTGGTTCCGTGGAAGTCAATGGGAGTTTTGCTACTGACTTGGACAGAGCCAGGATTTAACCCATAATATTTAACCTTCTGTCATTAATAATATCCAAAGGTTCGCTTTAATCCATGTAATAAAGGTAAGTAAATGGGTTAACATGTATTAGTAGGGATTATGTTTACTTAAGAAATAAGTGCCAGATTTTGTCACACGTGCATATCTCCAGGGAGTAAGTATACTCTGTAAAAACGTTTGTTCCTTGGTTGTTGGGCCTCAAGTAAATGAATTGGGAGCTGAGCAGAAAGATAGTTTTATTTTGAAGCTGCCTTATTATGAATTTCTTGCAAGGGTTCAAAGGGTTATGTGGACCCTTCTGAATGAGTTAACAATCAGTTCTCTGATGTTATGAGCAAAGGAGGAGCTGCTTCCGGGTGTGCCTTCCTGAGCAGTGTATTCAGATGGAGCAAACTTTCAACTCCTCCTTTAGCAGCTGCCATAGTATTTAGATGGTTGGTATTAAATCCACAATATTTGAAATTTGGTGGCTACTATATGAAAAGGCTTAAAATATTAGACAAAGTTTTAGGATTGTAAAATTTCTGATGAAACATTATCTGTAATATACTTTACAAACATGACCAATAGTATAACAGTCAGACAAGTAAGACAAAATCAATGCCAGATAAGTTTCCTGTGGATTTTTTTTTTTTTTTTTTCTAAATCTGATTTAGGAACTCATTAACACATGGATCTCTGCTGAAATCTTCCTGTGGTTCTTCAGTTTCTATCAGTAGTCGCATGTCAGGCATACACCATTAATACTATAGTAATATTGCTGTCTGCCCCACATGGTTTGGAGAGGCACTACATTAAATAGCTTCATGTTTTCCTAATTTTTACTTAGAGGTTATGTCATGCTATCAGGACAATTAAGATTGAAGTAATTTAGCAGGAGGCACTCTGAAGCTGAATGAACTGTTCCGTCCTTTTCTGCTTGTAAGACTGTCTGTATTTTTGACTTGAATTTCACTTTATCCTTTAAATGACTTGATTTATGGTATACTGTAGAGTAAAGTAAAATCCCTATCTCCGTTAACCTGTGCATTGTGCATCATCTTTACATATAGATTTTATTTAAGCAGATGTTAGGAATTTTTACATTCTACCCTTTGCTATATATTCATCTGATCCTTGGTTTTTATTACTGACTTCTTTGTCAGGTCAATTAATAATTTTTCTTCCCTACATTATACTTTTTTATATAAATGATGCTTAATTGATGTGTCCAGAAAGGAAGATCTTAGATCTTCATCTGGAGTCAAACAGAATAGTTTGTTACAGATGCATTTTATCTTTGATATATGCTATGAAAATTGGCAGTTGCATTCTGGATCATCATACTTGCATGAGTAAGGGCTATTTGTATGAGTAGTGGAGTACAGGGTGAGGTCCTAGGTCAGTCTGGAATATTATTTTTGTTTAAATCATGCATGTGGAACAGGGTGGGTCTATCATAGGTATTACAGAAATGAAATTCCTTTCACAGTATATTAATTTCCCTTTAATTGATTAAATTATGATCAGTACTTGTTCATTATATTTTATTCACATAACCTTTGCTAATTGAGTCTCCAAACCAAAATTGGCAAATTTGAAATATCCCTCAGAGGCGCAAACTATCTGTGCATTGAATGGTCGTTTTTTAATTAAAATTTACAAGAGTTTCAGGATGGGTAGTGAGACTGGTGTCCGACACATGCTGCTGTTTCTAGCTTGAGTTCTTACTGCCTTGTCCATTAACTCTTTGGAGACCAGACAAAACTCTGATCCCAGTCTGGCACTGGGATCTGCTAGTCTAGATATCTCCATCCATGTGGAGTCCTGTTAAAGTTATTCAGACTCTACAGAGGTGCAGAGCGTTATTCATATGTATTCTCATTAAAAACCTCATTTTTTGTTGGCATTTCTGAATTTGCCAGATTGTGAGTTAAGACCAGGAAATATGTTTGACTCTTTCAAAGATACTTTGCTAAGTGATACAGCTGGGGAAATGCTACCACATCATGGAAATCATAATGAACAATCTCTTCAAGATCTTTTTGATTTGGATGATTAAAATTTAGAAACTGATTTTAAGCCCATCACTAAAATGAGGCTAATGAAGTGACTGCTTTGCACTGTCCTGTCTCCTTTCCTAGGATGAGACTACCCATCTTATTTCTGAGCTGTCCACTCAGCTGAAACCGGAAGAGCCAAATGCAGAAGATGAACGGAAGAAGTGGGAGGAAGGCCGTATGGACTACATGGGGAAGGATGCTTTTGAACATATTAAAAAGAAATTGGATACATTTTTAAAGTAGACTCAATTGTAATGCAATATATTGACCAGCCACTGTTTGCATTTGTGGTGTACATGCAATCCCTGGGATATTTGTTATCTTCCTTTGATATTGAAGTTAAAATGGACCTCCTCTATTTTAAGAAAAAAATTGCAAACATAGCACCACTAATTTTTTAACTCTGGTGTGTGCCTCATATTGATTGTTGACCTAGAGTGCCTCATGAAATAGTAGTGCAGAAATTGTGACATCTCCACTTGATATCCCTGCATTAAGGAAAAAGTCCTATAGTATTCTGCAGTAATATCCAAAATAGTAGAACTGATAACATTAAACTTCCAGAGGATCCTTAGATTAATCTAGAGGATTTCCACCTTTAGAAAATGTTGCAAAACCTTTTTTATGAAAGCTTTTCCACTGGAACCAAAGTGACATTCACACCATCAACCATTCTACATAAGCTGACAAAGGGGAAAAGCCAAAGGAGGAAACCCTGGCTCCACTGAAATCAAAACTCCCGTTGACTTCAGTGGGGCTAGGCCTTCACCTGGATACTCCAAGAAGTCCACTTGCTCTTCTACTTTAGGTGGAAGGTGCTCAGGTACATAGCTAATGGGCAACGGTACAACTCTAAAATAGATGGTAATGGTGTTACTAGTTTCTTTTGGATCATTGCGATAAACTGCTACAGGATTTTTATATGTTACCTTAATCTGTATATTCAGGGTTTCTCATGTTTTATTATGTATTTTATTAGCTAAATGGTTGAGAGAGAAAAAAACACTGTATAGGCCTTCATAACTAACAGCTGTTCTGCCTCATTGTGGTGCTTGAAATGAATTTGTTTACCAGTGCATTTCACGAAGGCACTAAATCCATTAGATGGTACTTATCTATATTGCAGGCAGTTTGGGTGCATCTGAGACAGATAACTGATACCTATTTAATAAAACAGCTATTTATTAGCTATAAACTAAGGACCTATTTCCGGAAACCGATACAACTGTGTGTATAGTTACTGTCAGTGGGACTGTGATGTATTAACTATACTTGTGAGGGTACTCCTTTGCAGTTTTGGGCCTTTAGATGTAACTTTAATCGCGTTGTTAAATAAAAATAAATACATTTCAGAAGACTGAGAAACTTGACAGATTTTCTAATTTGGTAACTCTTGCATTTCAGCTTGAAACTTCAGCTCTGGTAATACCAGAGAGAGAAATTAGTTATACAACACTTGATGCGGGACTTCTGTAAACATTTTGGGTCATATTGTGTCACCAGTTTTTAAGTTGCAGAACTATCTAATGAAATCATTTGGGAACTCTACTTAAAAAAAAATCAATGCCATAATATATCGCTCCTTGGTAAGAGGAATGTACACAGAATTCTACTGAGGAAAAGAAAAGGTAGCTTTTATTTTTTACTTTTTTTTTCCCTCCAAAAGCCTGCACAAATTAATCCACTAGGAAAGCAGCAAGAGAATCCAAAGGAATGGAAGAAAAAAAACATTTTAAACCTTTTTTTTTTTTTTTTTTTAATGTGTCTGTAAGGAATTATTTTCATTTTCAAGAGTCTAACTACCTCCACTTTTATCCAGCTTGTCTCTTATTTACTCTTATTGAAGTGATTTGGATGTTTAAGAGAATTCTCAGTTTTATGAGGAATATTGCCAATGTGACCTAAACAGTTTGAAGATTGTTTAAATTGAAAGACCCTTTTAAAAAAAAAAAAAAAAAAAAAAAAAAAGAGAAACCTCCTTTTTTGTGCAGATACATTTTGTGCAGTTACTACTATATTTTACTGGGCATGTTAATTAGATGATGGGGGAAATTACTGACTTAAAGGGAAAATCAGTAATTCTAAAAGATTTTCAGAGTAGGTTCATTACTGTTAAGTATTAAAGTGAAAGGAGGGATCAGGGAGCTAGGATGTGAATTTGCACCCTGTGGTGGTTATGCAGTATTTTACCAAGAAAACTAGATTAATAGGCATGTCTGATGTATCACAATAACATGTACTAAATGAGAAATTCATCTTTAATATTTAGAATGAAATCTGTGTTTTTTCTGGCTGGAGTTTAGAAAGGATTTGGTCCAGTTGTTGATGTTTTTCCCCCCCCAACTGGTTGGAACAGTGGGGAGGATGAGCTCCATGAGGAGGATGACCTCAGGAAGAATAGTGCACAGGGAAGAAATTTGAGTCACTGGTACTTGGCCTCCTTAGACTAGTTGTGTTCTTTTGAAACATGTCAGGCATGATTTTCAAAAGTGCTCCTACATGCTTAAATAGGACAGGAATAGCTGAATAGTTGCTTTTGAAAACACACCCACATTGTCCTAATGCACCTGGCAGTGGCAAATTCTGCTCATGTTAAGTTAATGGTTCAAAGCAATTTCTGTGATTACATACCAAGTACAGAGGAGGGATGAGGTGGTGATGATCTGGGAACCAAATATTCAATGGCAGACTGCAACTATTGTGAATTTGAAAGAGGCTGGACACACCTCATGGAGTGAGAGTTGAACAATATATTTTTAGAGCAAGTTTGACTGTGGGAATGTAGTGTGAATTTGTTTTGTAGCTGTGGTCTGAATCTCCACCAAGTTTTGTGAATTTTAACCTATCTATAACACTGATGTTTGTTAGGCTCTGCTTATTATATTAACAACTTCATGATATTTTGTATAGTCACTTGTTACCAATGTTGCTGAAGTTCTACACTGCCATCTAAATAAGGATCAGGGCTCATATCCGTAAGTACAGAATCAAACAGTGAAACTTACCACAGAGCAGAAGGCTCACCCAAGTCTCTACATACCACTTAAGTTCCTAACGTGTTTAAGTGATGAATAGGTCTTTGCACTAAGGTGAATGTCACACACACAAATCAGAAAGGGAAAAAGGCTTGAAGTAATCATGTCCATCACATGGCTGGTGCAGGATTACAGTTCAAATTTCCATTGTGGCTGGGGAGTATCATTCTTGAGTGACTGGTTACTTTTAAATATGTTTGTTATTAAATTGGTACCTGGTGAACAGTATTTGCAAACATAAGCTATGTTTGTCTGCTTAGGGATAGCTAGTAGGAATAAAGTTTTTTCTCCAATCACTACTCATGGACTAATTAAGTTTCCGCTCATTGTTTGGACTTACATTTTATAGAAAAAAATTGTTTCCCTTTTATTTGTTTTTTTCCCCCATGGCGACATGACTGAATATATTCTTTTCACATGAGAATGTTGTTTAGTTGCAAGTTGTCATCACGTTTTGTTTCAAGGAAAACTCGAGAGTGGTTATTTGTTAGAGCTGAGTACACATTTACTAAATTTTAGTGAATTTTCAAAAAGCGTATTGAAATATAGTTGCCAGTATCTATCTCAGTGGGAATCTACCATTTTATTGATTCATCTCAGCAGAGTGTCTGCTTTGATGTGGGAGATTCAAGTAGGATTTTTCTGCAAGAGGCATTGGTGTAGTCACAGAGTAAACTTCAGGGGTGGATTTTCCCCTGAACAACAGATCTTTTCTCAATGTCAGTTAGGAAGGGCTGTATATACCTACCACTTGTCTCTGCTGGACATATTGTAATAATGACAAGGATATAGAGATAAATGACTGGCATAAAGAGCTCCTACTGTCAGGGGCAGCTCTGTTTTTTGCTGCCCCAAGCACGGCAGTCAGGCAGCCTTCGGCGGCATGCCTGCGGGCGGTCCGCTGGTTACGCGGATTCGGCGGCGTGTCTGGGGGTGATCTGCTGGTCCCGTGCCTTTGGCGTGCCCGCCGCTGAAGCCGCAGGACCGGCGGACCTCCCGCAGGCATGCCGCCGAAGGCTGCCTGACTGCCACCTTCACAGCGACCGGCAGACTGCCCCCCGTGGCTTGCCGCCCCAGGCATGCTCTTGCTGTGCTGGTGCCTGGAGCCGCCCCAGCCTACTGTCCAATCTACGTCAAGAATAGATGAGCAATTAATGGGGTTTTGAAAGGCTATATTAAAATAAAGCTCTCAAGGGGCTATTTGTGGGAGAGCGTCCCTCTTTCACTTAAAAGGGACATCTTTATTTAATTAAAACCTGCTCATCTGTCTCTCACCTCACATGTTTAAGATCAAAAGAATTAATCCCAGCTAGAATCCGTAATTCTCACTTGCAGTGTAACCATCAATTGGGTGGCTTAGTAGTTAGGATCTGGTGTGGGTGGGCCACAAGTGGAGAACACTGCAGGTGATTTCCCCAGTACCATAGTAATAACACTGTGTAGCGCTATCCCTGTAATATCTCTTGCATCCGTTTCCTAACATCATGCTCGAAGGCTTTCAGTTTGAATATTCTTGGAAAGTAGGAAGACTGTTTAACCTCATGCCAGGGCACTCCCTCCTGTATTTTGCTGTGAATTTTACGTCTATTTTGGTTTGCAAAGCTGGAGCATAAAAATATCTAATTCTTATTTCCACTGGTATTCTGTTAAGTAATAGGGACTTGTACTATTAACGGTGGTTGGTCTTATTTACAAGCCTCAGGCAGGGCCGCTGTTAGAGGGTAGCAAGCAAGGCAATTGCCCGGGGCCCCACTCCACAGGGGACGCCTGTGTGGCAGGCTTGGGCTTCAGCCCTGTGCAACGGGGCTCAGGCTTTGGATTTCTGCAACGTTTCTGAAGCCAATGTGTGAGCAAGTAAGGGAGGTGGGTGAGGGGCCCACTCCTTAGTTTCTGCCTGGGCCCCAGCAAATCTAACACCATCAATGGCCTCAGGAAAGATGTGTTGGTTCAGTAGGAAAATGTCTGCAATGTACCTATTTTTTAACAGATCTGATTATCTTGTCAATTCCTCTACTGAGCTGAAATTATAATTTATCCCATCTCAAATTCTTGTGATTTTTTGCAAATACACCTCCACCTCGATATAACGCTGTTCTCGGGAGCTAAAAAATCTTACCGCGTTATAGGTGAAACCGCGTTATATTGAACTTGCTTTGATCTGCTGGAGTGCGCAGCCCCGCCGCCCCGGAGCACTGCTTTACCGGGTTATATCCGAATTCTTGTTGTATCGGGTCGTGTTATATCAGGGTAGAGGTGTACAATCAATGAGAAGATTTTTCTAACTTCTGTTCTTGCATTGGTATGAAAGTATTTTACCTCAGTTTTATCAAATAAATACATAAAACATTTTGCTTGGGTCTATTTTTTTTTCTTGTGTGGTATATCTGGGGTATTTTAAATGGTCATTTTTAAAATATCCCTCCCAAACTAATCATTTTCTTATGTCTTCTGAATTTTCAGTGCATTAGAAGTTCAGACTGCTTCATGTGAACTCTTTTTCTCCACCCAACTGTTGACCAATAAATGGGTAATTTTCTTAGAGGTTTTAATTGAAAATGGTGACACAAGCATTTCATCACATTTCTGATCCACTCCAACATCAACTTTTAATTGGGTTGCATAATAACATGGCCATAAATGTAGCCACTTTTTGTGCCAAGTTATTAATAAAAACGTTGGACAAGACAGATCCCAAGACTGATCCCTGAGGAACTCCACTAGTAACCTCCCTCCAGCCTTACAGTTCACCTTTCAGTATGACCCGTTGTAGTCCCCCTTTAACCACTTCCTTGTCCACCTTTCAGTTCTCCTATTAATCCCCATCTTCTCCAGTCTAACTAATAATTTCCCATGTGGAGCTGCATCAATTGCCTTAGTGAAATCCAGGTAGATTAGATTCACTGCATTTCCTTTGTCTAAAACAGTTAAAATTAGACTAAAATTTCCATGCTTTCTCTTCCTGAAAGTGACATGTTTAAAAAAAAAAAAAAAAAAAGAGCAAAACTCGATAATATGGATGGGCAATACTGTGTAGTAAATAATTATAAAAATGTATGTATGAAGGCCTTGTTTGTACTGCCACTACTCCAAATTTCAGTTTTGCACCTTCTGTATGTAGCATTATAGGTCACACCATAATAATGCCTATTCCAGTTTTTCAAAATGAAGTCATGATTTAAAGTAAGCTGCAGTACCAAGATAAGTTTAAAAAAAAACTGCTGGTTTTGAACGTACATATTGCTCCAGTAATCTTAAACGTATAAACATTACAATCTTGAAAAGACATGTCAGTCTGATTAGCAATTATATGCACAAAGCAGAACAAGCCCTGAATGACCTTTATCCATGATGGTGACCTTGAACTAATGGTTTTCCACACTTGGCTAGAAGTTGCATTTAAAGCTTTGCTTGCATTACAAGAAGTGTTAGTTTTAATTGCATCAATCACGTACTTCTGCTTAGACAGTTTGCTAAAATAGTATAGATTTCACATAAATGCTGTCACTTCTGCTTCATGTATCAATTTGGCAAAGGTGTTACCCTGATATATTTATCAAAGCAACAAGTGGGGGAACTGTTAACCAATATGTGTTGTGTATATTGCATGCCATATTAATATGCATTACACATTACATTAACATATACATATGAATGTTGTGTTCAATTATGCTAATTTGCATTAGTTTCAGTCTTACTTATGTCAAGAAATATATATCCCACAACACCCTGCAAGCTAAACATAACGGCTGGCATTCGCAAATATAAACCCTGTCAAAATCAAGATACAAATGTTTTACCCTGGTACAAGTCCAACTAGTTTGTAATGCGGTGTTCAAAAACAAGAGCTAATGGGATGCACAGAAAAACAAGCTAAAAAGCTAATTGGTGAATTTCAGTCTTCGGCGATGTATAAAGTGCTTTTAAGTTGTAAACAAGTATGCTATAAATACAGTATCTAAAAAGCTAGTTTTGGGGGCATATTTTGGGAACGCTCCTGTGTAAGATGAACTGATGTTGCAAAAAAACGTTTCCCAGAAGGATTGGTAACATAGTGAAACTCACTGTACTGTACCCTTATTGACTTTTAGCAATAAAACAGACTGGTTACACTGCTCTACAGCCAAAATGCTTCTGAAATAAATGTAGTCAAACTTTACTAATTCTGGGTCACTGAGAACGAAAATGATGCTTAAAATTGTTGATTGGCTCTAGTTTTCAAGATATGCTATTGGGTCAGTATATACGACCCTTGACTTGGGAATGGCGGAGGATAAGTGAGTTATAAAGGGAAGGGATCTCAATTTAAACCAGAAATGACTAAAATACATCTTTGACTGGATCTATGAATAAATCTATGACTGGGTTTGGACAGTACTTGCTTTTTAGGCAAAACAATGAATGATGCAATCTGAAGCTGGTATTGCGTCATACATGATATGAATTGCATCATGTTATTCCTAGAAGTCATGGATGATGCAATCATAACGAAGCTTACATCACTCTGCTGAACAAATTGCCCTATATCAGCTCTAGAAATCATACAGTGTCGTGCTCTTATTTGTCAGTGTTTGATTTTGCAAAGGGACACATTTCTGTTTAGCCAAAGTGAGCAGAGATGCCTCGTACTTGTGTGAACAGTGCAGAGAACTTCTGCTATGTTTGTGGTGAAGTGATTTTGCATCACAAAAGCGCAGTATAACCATTATGGTTAAAGCCTATCGCCTTTATTTTGGCTGCAAAATTGGAGATCAGGACAAGAGGTGGGCCCCACACATATGCTGCAACACTTGTGCAACAAATCTTCGCCAGTGGTTGAACAGGAAAAGGAAATCTATGCCTTTTGCAGTGCCAATGATTTGGAGAGAGCCAACAGATCATACCAGCAATTGTTACTTCTGCATGGTGCCTCCAGTTGGGAAAGGTGTGTCAAAGAAGAAAAAGTGGACTGTGCATTATCCAAACATTCCATCAGCTATACACCCAGTACCCCACGGAGAAGGACTGCCGGTTCCTGATGCACCAGAATCATTCTCACTTGAGTCAGACGAGGAAGAGGATGAAACTTCTGGTCCTGAACCATCAATGTCACAGGACCCACATTTTCTCCCATCCTCCTCCTCTGAACCACACCTCATAACACAAGGTGAACTGAACGACCTTGTCAGGGATTTGGAACTACCCAAGAGTAAAGCAGAGCTGTTGGGCTCCAGACTACAGCAGTGGAATCTCTTGGCAGGTGATGTTAGGGTTTCCATGTTCCGTGACCATCAAAAGGATCTTGTCCCATTCTTCTTCATGGAAGGTGATCTTGTAGCCTGCAACAACATCGATGGTGTGATGGCAGCCCTCAACATCGTTCACGATCCAGATGAGTGGAGACTGTTCATTGATTCATTGAAGACGAGTCTTAAAGCTGTTTTACTGCATAATGGCAATGTTTTGCCATCAATTCCAGTTGGTCATGCAGTCCATATGAAGGAAACCTATGACAACATGTAACAACTTTTGAGGTGCATAAACTATGACCAACATCAGTGGCAGCTTTGTGGCGATTTGAAGGTTGTTGCTCTCTTGCTTGGTGTGTAGACTGGATACACAAAGTACTGCTGTTTTCTCTGCGAATGGGATAGTCGTGCAAGAGATTCCCACTACATCAAGAAAGATTGGCCACTCCGACAGTCATTGGAGCCTGGCAGGAAAAGTGTTCAGCATCCACCACTTGTTGAATCAAGGAAGATTTTGTTACCACCCTTACACATCAAGCTGGGTCTGATGAAGAACTTTGTCAAGGCCATTGACAAAACACAAGCAGCTTTCAAGTACCTCCGTGGAAAATTTCCAAGGTTAAGTGAAGCTAAGATAAAGGATGGTGTCTTTGTTGGTCCTCAGATTCGTGAACTTCTTCGAGATGATGCATTTGCCCATGCACTGCGTGGCAAGGAAAAGACGGCATGGAAAGCCTTCCAGTTAGTGGCAATAAATTTTCTCGGAAACAACAAGGCAGACAACTACAGGTTGTTGATGGAAAACCTCCTCAAGGCATACGAAAGCCTTGGTTGCAACATGTCACTAAAGATACGTTTTTTGCACTCTCACTTAGATTTTTTTTCCACCGAACTGCGGCGCAGTGAGTGACGAGCACGGCGAGCGATTTCACCAGGATATTGCAACAATGGAGAAATGCTAGCGGGGCAAATGGAGCCCATCAATGCTTGCAGACTATTGCTGGACAGTGACAAGAGATGCTCCATTTAATGAATACAAGAGACAAGCCAAGAAGCGCCAAGTAGACTCTGAATAGGACTAAAATATGTACAGAATAGTTTTTTGCCTTTTTGTTTCATAATAAATTTTATTTATATAACCCTTTTGCTGATTTTTAAAGTGTTACATAAACAGGACAGGTGAAATATTATCATGTAAAGCAACCATAAACACATGAAAAGACCTAGGTTTACAATTTATGATTAAAACTCTATCTACACAATATACATAGACATAAAATGTAAAAACTTAAATATCTTAAAAACAGTAGCCAATCAGTTGTTTTAATTGTCATATTTGAATTCAGCACATCAAAATACATAATAAATAGCACATTTTCTCTCTGAAGCAGACGACTTCTCAAAAATTGTAGACCAGTGTTATTTGATCTCGTAAACATTTTTTCATAAACCACAAGTGTAATTAATTGATTAGCTATATTATTAATCAACAATGCCACAACCCACAAGAGACTCCACCTCTTGGAAGGGTGAAGAGTTGGGCAAATGCATAATGTTTATACAACCATTTTGCAGGGGTGCTTCAATCCTTTGGGAGCCATTTCAACCGCTAAAGCTGTGAAAGCCAGGTGAGCTTTGCAGCTGCTGTTGGCTGAGTGTCACAGAAACTGCTGGACCCAGGATTGGGCCCGCCTCTCCATCTTCTGCTTACTGCAAGTTGCAGAGGGAGTTGGCTCAAAAAAATTATTGGCCTGATTCCCAGTAAAGGTGACAACTTAAACCCAAATGACAAACAAATTTTCTGCTTAATTTCTGAGCTGAGCAAACAGGCTTTTTTAAATCTTCTACTGCTCCCTCTCTGTGTAAATGGAATGCATTGCAGCTGCTCCAGATTTAATCTCTGGCAGGTAAAGGAAAAATGTCCAGTGCTCTAATAAATTCATAATGATATTGCTTGTAGATTTAAATGTTGTCAACTAGTAAGATCAATTTATATTTACACTGTGACAGGTCTCCCAGTAACCTCTCCCGTCAGTTAGTTGTCAAATTTGTGTAGAATAATACCTCAATTTGCATTGTGACCTTTATTAAGAGGAAAAGTGACATGAAAAAGAAACCTCAAGAAACTCCCCTTCATCTTTTTTTTTTTTTTTTTTTTGGAGACTTGTATTCAGTCCTATATCATAATTGCAATACTTACTATTTTGCATGAAATAAACAGGGTGCTGAAGGTGACCCATACCTGACAGTGGTGCAGATCAGGGCCAGCCTCGGTGAAAAGACTGCAAGAAGAAGGAAGCAGAGGCATAGGGGAGGGTTTTGAGGAGCAGAGAGTTCCTCTTCTCCAGTTCTATCCTAGCCTCCCCAATCTGGCTCCTGCCTCTTACACTTACCTGAAACTGCTCTTCCTAAAGTCTTTAATGATCTCTCCGTCCTTAGCCAAATCTTAGAAACGGTACTCCTCACTAGCCTTGACCTGTCAGCTGCCTTTAACACAGGTGCTAGCTTTTCGTGTAATGCTGTCCTTTCTTGGCTTTTGCGATTTTGTCCTCTCCTGATTCTCCTACCTCGCTGATCACTCAGCCTGCTCTTTTGGAGGATCCTCCCAATCTACCCTCCAACTTTCCATAGAGGTTCCGTAGGGCTCTGTCCTTGGTTCCCTTTTTTTTCCACCTCTATCCCTGACCTCTTGAAAATTTCACAGCAAATTTCTATGTGGTTCACTCAGCATCCACAATTTTTTTTCCTATGGGTGCTCCAGCCCTGGAGCATCCATGGAGTTAGCGCCTATGGCACCAGGAATGAGCGCACATATGAACAGCTGGCTAAAAAATTGTCAGCTGCGCAAATTTTTTGGGACAGGCGATCAGTGCAGGGAGTATATTAAGAGATTGAGGAGTGAGTACTGGAAGACCAGGGACAAGACCCCGCACCTCAGGCAGTTTGCCAATAACATGCCCACATGATGATGACTTTGATTGGGCTCTGTAGCTGCATGGAGCCAACAGGTCATCATGATGAGCTGATCAGCTGCAATTCAGCATGGGTACTGATGGGAGACAGCTGTGTGCTCCCAGGAAGGAGCGTCAAGTGACTTTTTAATGAAACCAGTCCCAGAGCAGGCTGTGGCACAGAAGAGCTGTTTGATTCCTGTGTGTGCCCCCCGCCCCAAGAAATAGCCCACTGCCAAGCCCACAGCAATCCTGGTGGAGCCAGAAGCCACCTCAGAGTTTGGTAAGTATGACTCAAATTTACAGTTTATTGTTACACTAATGGGAGGGATTTCTGCTATAAGCAGCAATGCAAATATTTTAAGTCCTGGCTACCAGGTTGTGGGCACTAATGCTGGATTGTATCATAGTGCCTTGGCATCCCTGCCCCTTGTTCAAAATGGTGGGACTTGGAATTTCAAACATTCATAAACAACTGTAAAGTCACAAATGTTTGCTAGGATCATTCAGACTTTCCTTTCACTCACAAGAAATTAGCCACCCTGCAATCACTCCTCCTGGGTCGATGGAGGCACCTGGAAGGAAGGGGGGGGGAGGAGGAGGGAGGATTGGGTTGCAGGGGGTTGGTTTCTATTTCCAAATCTTATCCATTTCAGTTTCATGTAGTTGAGGGTCAGCAACCTCTGGCACGCGGCTCGCCAGGGTAAGCACCCTAGCGGGCCGGGCCAGTTTGTTTATCTGCCGCATCTGCAGGTTCAGCTGATTGCCGGTGGATATCGGGATTTTATTGGGACGTGGTCACCCTAGGTGGGAAGCCGCGGCCAGCACATCCCCTGCCCCATGCTGCTTCCCACAGACCCCGTTGCCCTGGAGTGGTGAACCGTGGCCAGTGGGAGCCACGATCGAACCTGCGGACACGGCAGGTAAATAAACTGGCCCGGCCCACCACAGGGTAGGGCCCACCCTACCTTGGCGAGCCGTGTGCCAGAGGTTGCCGACCCATGATATAGTCCATGCAGTCTGCCCATCACAAAATCATTTCGCCAAAGCATAAGTGGGGTGTCATTTTTTTCCCCAACCGGTGCCGGGAGCTCTGGGCAGCAGCAGAGCTTAACAGAGAACTGTTTGTTACTCCTCTCCATCATGACTGCAAGTATACGATTTCCTGCTGCCTCTCCCACACCACAACATAAACACCTTGCTCTGTACCCTTAGTCCAGCAGTAGCTTGGACACTGTCAGGGCAGCCCATGCACTCAGGACTCATGAGCAGCTGGGGAGGGCAAATAAACCCCAGGATGCCTTCCTTCTTCAACCTCTCTCTGGTGAAAACCTCCACTCCTTTCCCCCACCACCAAGTGAGAGGAAAACATAGAAAGGAGAACATGCACCCAGGGGACATGCAGTGCTAGGGGTATTATGTTGGCTATTGAACATTTCCTTGTGTGTGGTTTTATAATGGCAGCTATGTGAGTGTTGCACTAGTTTTAGACGTTTACAAATAAAGCATGCTCTGTTTTCAAGAAAGTTTATTATCATTGCATCATATCAAACAATTATAATTTGAGATAATAAAGCTAAAAACAGGTTCAGGAGCAATTAAGCGTTAGTAAGCCACCAGTACTCCTGTATTTACTGAGTATAGAAATTCACATCAATAAATTCCATGTGTAAAACCATGCTGTCCCCCTCATCCCACCCCAAATTCATTATTAATCATGTCATTCAGACTTACTTACTGCATGGCAATCAAGCCCATGGCCCCTCAACCACTGCTCCTGCACCTAAAATGAGTTAATTCCCCCCCCCCCCAGGACATTCATACAAGTACTGTTCCCCCTAATCCATTGGGCCATGCAAGACTACAATGTGAGAACACAAAACATCCCTGGCTTCCTCAGTGGTAGCTGCACTTTCTGGCTGAGGGTACCAATCCAGTGGCCCCTTGCTGTCGTAGGTCCAGTCAGGGGGAAATGGCTCACCTCTGGCTTCACAAAGATTGTGAAGGGCACAGCAATCCAAACATTGTGGACAACATTGATGACACTAGCATCCAAACAGGTGTGTAGACAGTTTCAGTGAGCCTTCAATCTGCCTCAAGCACACTCAACCTCCATTCTACACCTGCCCAGAGTGTAATTAAACCATCTTTTGTCACAGCCTCTGAAATCAGGATACAGTTTTACAAGCCCAGGCACTAGGGGTATGTGGGCTCCCCCAGAATAACAGTGCAGACAGTAACACCATTTATGTCAATGGCATTTGGTGGGACTAGTGTCCCAGATTATCCATGAATATAGATTCCTTATTGGCAAAAAACTTGGGCACTGAATTTTTCCTGTGCCGCCCACATTGACATTCCTAAATCTGCCTCTCTGGTCCATGCATAGCAATGAAGTAGTACCCTTTGCAGCGTATGTACTGAGGTGCTCCTTGAGGAGAGCAAATGAGGCCCAATAATAGCCCCAGCACAGTTTATTTATTTATATATATATAGAGAGAGAGAGAGAAAGAGAGAGACCTATTTCATAGAGCTGGAAGGGACCCTGAAAGGTCATCAAGTCCAGCCCCCTGCCTTCACTAGCAGGACCAAATACTGATTTTGCCCCAGATCCCTGAGTGGCCCCCTCAAGGACTGAACTCACAACCCTGGGTTTAGCAGGCCAATGCTCAAACCACTGAGCTATCCCTCTCCCACAATTAAGAAACCCCATTCTCACAAAGCCAGCAGTTACTGCTGGAATACATGCCTGATTGCCTTAGATACCTCTGCCACCACCTCAGTCAACTTTCCAACCTCCCACTGGTTGATAATGGACCTGTATTTAAAAACAAATGTGCATTCAGTTTGGTAGTACATGTTCACCTCAGTGATTATCCCCCTCCGTTAAGACTTTTCTAACCTCTGCTTGAACTTGGGGCTCTGGCAGCCACACTGCAGCGTGCAGACCCGAGTTAAACTAACCAGATCCCAGAGGCACTAGCGCCCCGCCTGATGCGGGGCTGTACATTGCAGTGTGGCTGCCAGAACCCAGGGGTGAAAGTAACATTAAACACTTACCAGTATGGGAGCCCGGCTCTGGGCCCCAGGAAGGGGCGGGGCCTTGGGTGGAAGGGGCAGGGATGGGTGGGGTCAGCCTCCCCCAGCCAGCCCATCTGTGCTGCCTGGCCCATGCCGCCCAGAGCTCTCGCGGTGATTTAAAGGGCCTGGGGCGCTGGCTGCGGTAGCGGCGGCCGGGAGCCCCGCACCCTTTTAAATCGCCGGCACTGGGGCAGCTCTTCTCCCCCCCCCCCCCGCCCGTTGGTGGCCCGGGGTATGTGTGTGTGCAAAAGGGGCAATGACATTAACGCTTTAACGTTAGCTGCGTATGGGCTGGTATCGGTGACCACTTTTTACCGGTATGCTCTACTGGCCCACTTTCACCCCTGCCAGAGTCCCAGGTTCACTCAGCGGTTAGAAAAGTCTTAATGTAGGGATAGCGTACAATATAGATGCTCAAGCTCAGGGATACCGAACACAGGTCAGCTGACTTGAGTTTCACTAACCCTGGGCTTTCCTTACAGTATAGCCATACCCACTGCCTGTGAAATTTGGTACCAACCCTGTCAAAGCAGCTACTGAGTCATCTCTTTCTGAAGGATGAAGTTCAACACTTGAAGTAGCTGTGAGAACTAGTTCAATACAGAACATATGTGGTGCATCATTTTCAAGAGCTGTGCTGTTTGTTGTTCACATTTAATTCAGTGGGAGCTGCGGCATCTCAGCACTTCAGAATATCAAGCCATTTATTACAGCATCTCTCTATGGGCTTAAGAGTCTAACATTAGGTACCCAATATTTAAAAGTCTTGACCTTTTGTCGTGGGACTCCTGGCCTGGCAGACAACCAGATTTGCTGACAAGGTACTGATGTGATTTAGTAGATGTATAATCACTGAGGTGAACATGTTTCAACATATTACCAAACTGAATGCATGTTTGTTTTTAAATACAGGCTAGTCTCTGAGATCCATCCTCTGACACAAGCCTATGGAGTGTGACACTTTACCTGAGTAACACTTGAACAGAAACTACCCCAGTGATTTAGTTTTATATAATCAATAATTTGCTTGAATTTAAAGCCAGTAGAAAAAGAAATTCCAGTTGATTTATTTGGGGCCAAAGCCTGAGTTTGCTGTTGAGGGCCAAATTGCACTGGTGTAACTGAAACAGAATTTGGGCCAGAGATTGTGTTCAGGCCTTAATCAAGAAGACTCCAGGTCTACTGAACAGAGCATTGATAGGGTGACTCAGAAGTGAGAGGAATGTCTGTTTCAAGTAGTCCAGTGTAATTTAGCCAAAGTCATTTAAGTGTTGTTCTCTTTTTTCAGGTTACTAGCTGTTGGACTGCTTCCCTGTTCTTTCCTTGGTTAAAGAATTTCCTGGTGACTGTCACCTTCTTTGTCACACCAGCAAAATGGGAACGTCCCACAGCACGGTTGCAGCCAGGGCTTCCAGACATTGTTGTACCCAGAGAGCTGCTGAGGCACTGGAGTCAGTGTCTGGCGATGCTCCTGAACAGCTCTTTCTATTCTGCTTATTACTATGTCAAACAGGGGCTCAGTGGCAGGAGACACAGGTTTGATCTCAGCAGGGTCGCTGGAGAGATCAAAGAGCAAAGGAGGGTCATGATGGGTTACGTCTTCCCCGAAGCAAGAGCACAATCCACTTCTATAACAGGCTCCAGCACCCTCTGGCTGGAATATTGGAGTTGTATAATGAGCCTTCCACAGTGCAGCACCTGCCAGGAGAGAAACCAATTTAAGTAACAAAGATGGACATGAACTAGACAGAGCTCTCCTAAGGGCAGTATTTTCCCTGCAAAGGCTTTTATTCTGTCCCTGTCATAGGAAACAAGTGGCAAGCCAAGGTGACCATGCAACTATTTATCTACTGGGAACTACCTGAATTCCAAACTAGCCCTTTCCAAAAGCAGCTGAACCGGTTATTTTTGTTCTTCTAAGGCGGTGATCTGTAGAACCATGTTTAAAAGCATTTCTTTTTACAGCAACTGGTACCTTCATTACCCTGCTCGAGATGACTAACTTAGTTCTATGAGGCAAGGACTAGATCTTCCTGTGTGTAGACTGCATATAGTGCATTGCAGCTGCCAGCTACTGCTCTATAAATTGCTATGCAAGACCAATGCTCCTCTATGAGCTGGACTGCATTCCCTCTCTCTGCTTTGCAGACTATCAGCTCAAAAGACTGTCCCTAAGAATTGTCCAGTGGGCCCCAGATAGCCAGAGGGAGAGTGTTATTCCCAATGTAGTCACAAGGGCATTGGGAGTCAGTGAGAGTCTTGTATGGATGGAGCCACCTATTTAAAATGACTACTTGTGTATAGCTTTCAAAGAACATTCTCATCAGCATGGGGGCTCCCAGCTCATGGTAAGGAGGGAGCTGAAGCTGCTCTGGGGCAAGACTGTGATGTGCTCCCTCAGGGACTCAAACGCTTCCCACAGTTTGCAGGCTCACATGTGCTGCACACTTTCTGCTATTCCCCTTTGTAGGGTGTAGCAAAGGATGCTGGAACAATTTTCATAGTGGGGGCGCTGAGAGCCATTGAACCAAACTGTAACCCCTGTATATAATGGAAACCACTTCAAGCCAGGGGGTGCTGCAGTTCCAGCACCTATGGGTATAGCATAATACCTCTTACAGCGATAGCTAGCTCTGGGGGTTGGTGCCTTAGGTGGGGGAGTCCCATCTCTTCCCCCTGCCCCTGTGGAGCTGTGTGCACCCTCAGGGGAGATGGAAGGGTGCAGTGCTTGCAGTCTGAGTGCAGGGACAGGAATTGTACCTGGCCCTTACGTGGTCTGCCCAAGGGAAAAATCTTTATGGTCTCTCTCTGCACTTTGCACTCACGGAAGGACCAGACAGAATCTGGTCCCAACTTATTTCCAGTCTCATCACGTAGCCTAGTCTTGAAAGCAGGGCAGTTTATTGGATCTCAGCTGTAGCCCAATAATAATAATACAACAGAAACAGAAACTTGTTTTCAACGCAGTGTGATGAACACTAGATTGCAGCGCCATGGCAGCATGTTGTACCGAGCTGTTGCACAGAGCAGTGGCTCTCCCGCCACTGATCGATAGTCTGAACAGAACTATATCAAACAAAGAGGAAAGTAGCAGCATGACAGTAGGAGGCTGGCTAATAATGAAAAATGACAAGGTGTTAAGAGTGAAACTGAATGCAGTTCAACAGGAGATTTGCCCCCCCCCCCCGGGTATCCCCTGCTCCGATGGGAGATGATACAATTGATCTGAGCAAAGCTGTTTGAGTGACATTATTAATTGAGACAAGGTGGGTGGGGTAATATCGTTTATTAGATCAACTTCTGTTAGAGAGACAGAGAAGCTTTCAAGCTACACAGAGCTCTTCCTCAGGTCTGGGAAATGTACTCCAAGATTACCTCACCCACCTTGTCTTTCTCTCATATCCTAGCAGTGACATGGCTACAACTACACAGCATACATTATTATTATTATTAATTTATCATTAGTATAATTTTATTTTCTATAAACAATCGGGGCCATGTTTTTTAAAATGGAAGCCCAAGGTCCACATAAAAAACGTTCATGCTCCCACTTGGTAGCAGCCATCGGATGGTAACACATTTAGGCCCTGATCTCCTGTAATTTAAATCATTCTAGAAGGAGGAGGTGATTGTGTCCAGCACAAGAGAGAGATTAGACATGATGCCTAAATGACGGAAGGGTAGGTTCAACACTCTGAGCCATTTCTCTAATGCATGCAGCACAAAAGCCTACATTTGCGTTCTGTATATATGACATTTTCTTTTTGGTTCAGTGGAATCTGCTGAACTCTCCTGCTTTCTGTTGTGCCCTGAGCTGTTCTCCGTGACTGGGAGGCTGCAGCTTTACCCCGCGATCTGAGTGAGTCACATGTTGCTGCAGCCAGGATGTCTTTTGCTAATCAAAAACTATTAGGAGAAAGGTGGTAAAAACAATATTGCATCTAAAAATCTAGCAAATACTCCAGTTGAACACCTTCCATGGGTATTTATCTTAATTTAGTTGTAAATTACAACTATAGCTTTTAGGCTGCATCTCAGAACTTCTTTGGTGTGATCACTTCTGGCTGAATTCCTCTGTAGTTTTGGATTAAAATAATGTATTTGGAAATATGGTAGACACAGATGTTTCCCCTCTCAGACATTAGCAGAAATTATAAAAACAAAAGATGGATTGATAAATAAAGGACACAGCCATTAATTGTAGCTGAAGCTTAAGATTAACAATTTCTCAGTATGTGTTTTTTCTTGGCTACATGTAGATATGTGAATTCATACTGTAGTATATCTAGATACATTTTCAATAGATAGATATGTATCTCTCATTATATATAGTCTATATTATATATAATCTATTTACAGATTATGTCATTGATATGTGTTCAAAAAAATTAACCTGGCTATGCATTTCATTAAATATTTTGGGCCATATTAGCCCAGTTACCTGGCTATCTATTTAGCTCACTTAGACTGGCTACTTATGACTGATTCTCCACTGCTCTGCACCTTGTGTAGTTATTTACATCTGTGCAAAATGGGTAGAAAATGCTAAATAACTACACAAGATGCAGGGCAATGCAGAATCTGTCTCCCTGTTAGTTAGTGCTGAAGGGTGCACTGAGAATGTGACAAACAACTGGAGTGTCTAGAAAAGAAAAGGAAAAACCCAGAAAACAATGGGGAAAAACAATATTGAAAGCTGAGTAGAATTCAGCATTGGAGATGCCAGCAGGGGTTCCAACCAGCACAGACAGACAAAGAGGAACACATAATCAGAGTTAAAGCAACCCTGTCTGAACTTGAGGGAAGTGTGTTAATTTTGGAGTACCATGTTAATGTAATATGTCCAAGGAAAAACTCTTTCTTGAATCTAAATAACTCTCAAACCCATCTGGTGATAATCAATTTAACAAGCAGAAAGAAAGTGTCTCTAATAAGCCCTATTGTGTCAAAGATGAAAGGACTCTTTAACATATAGACAAAAGACTCTCTCAGCCTAGATGAAGGGCCTAATTGATGAGTCCTTACTAGAAGACAGAAAGATACAATGGCTTCACATCCAGACAGCCCAATATACATACATGAAAGGACAATAAGTAGAACATGAACGTGATGTATTTTAAAATGAGCAGAACAACACAGAGAAATCAATTGGACTCCAAAGATTTCTGCTGCATTGTCAGAAAGGAATGGATCTGAGCAAGGCACAGATTTTTGTTTCAGATTAAATTACATGGAATATTACAATTTTTGGTTTAACTACGTTTCATTTCACCTGCCTGAATTTCAGACCTACCCACATTTTGAATATATCTGATCTGCATGTCTGTAATGGACATGCACGTATAAGTTATGCAGCCAGATGAGCAAATTACTTTTTCTTTCAAATTTGTGGGGAAAAAGATTGCTTGAGTAGCTATGGGATTCCTCCCAAAAATTTTATCTTGCATTCTCTCTTATGTGACTAAGGTGGGAGCGGATATACATGTGCAGAATGCTTCATTTTTTATAGAACCATCTTGTGTTTCATTGGGATAACTAGGAAGGTACACAACTCTGTATGTAGTTAAGTAAACTGAATATACATAAGGTTATACGGGTAAAAGATGAGAGCAAGAGAGAGAGATTAAGAATCCATTGTTACATTATTGGTACATTATAGGAAGCAAAGTTATTCTGGTGCATTAGATCAATTTGAAACCAAGTAGCAGACAGCAACACAAGTAAGCCAGTCTAAACACAAAGCTTAGTAGGGCATCAATATACATGACTATCATTTTTATATTACTATAGCAGCTATAGGCACAAGTCAAGTCCTGAGATCAATTGTACAAATACATAGCAACAGACAACCCCTATGCTGGAGAGCTTTTAGTCTAGAGATTGACAATACAAAGGATGAGATGGGGAAAACTGAGGTAAGTGAGATAAGGGAAGTAACTTACTCAGGGTCACAGAAGGTTAGTGGCAGAGTTGGCAATAGAAACACAGGTCTCCTGATTTCCAGTTTAGTGCCCTATCCATTGCTAGACCACTCTGCCTCTCAATAGGGTTAGATGATTAAAAGCTTGGTGTGCTCACATATTTTCCTACAAAGGCAGATTCATTTTATGTTTGCACTTCAGCATTTTGGTTTGGGCCAAAGGCCCCATTGGTTTCTATACGGACTTCTCCCTTAAGGCCCATCCTTTCTTGAACCTGGCCCAGAATGGTCAGATTTGGGCCGTGATTTGTCCTATTTCTTATACTTTGTGTAGGATTACACCTTAAGTGTAGGATTCTCTTTTGTGAGCCACACTACACTGACTCATTTCCTAATCACCACTCTCAAACTTGTGACATTTTGTATTGTTTCGCAGGTGCTGCATGGGGATATTAGCCAGAATATAATTAGTTGCATTTTTATCTGTCTGGGTCTTGGAAACAGTTTCAGGCCATTGTGTGTGCAAGACCAGAAATTTCTAATCTGTGGGGAGTCCCAGAAAATGTGTGTGCAGGGACCTATTTGACTACATCATCTCTCAGAGATTGCATGGATGGGAAGAGCGTTGGATTCACGTTGTTAGAAAAACTGGTGTGTAGAAGAAATGTCCATTGCTTTTATCCCATTGAATGTCTCTCCCAGGAGATGAAGAGGTGGGGCCCCCAGTTGTCAGGATATCTGCCCAAGTGTCCTCATCTAAGGGACTTAGGAATTCAAATACCTATTTTCTTTTTATATGTAGCCACTTGTCTGTTTCTGTATCTCATTCAGGGCTGTGGTGGGTCTGCTCACTAGTCCTTTAGTACTTATTGTTAAAAGCTTTATCTGTTAAATTTCAAATCTGGAAAACAGTTAAAGGATGGCCAGTCAGAACCCGTCTGAAAATGAAACATAGGGATTTAAATGGAGTACAAGTTGGAGATTGATGAAACACTCATTGGGAGGGGGTCCGAGGGAGGGGGAAATACTTCTTTTGAAGCACTTTGAGGCTTGGAACATCTCTATGCATTATAACACAATTCAAAGCAAAGCAATATTGATGGACACGCCGCTCCCTCCTCCCGCCTTCCCACCCCGCTTGGCATGTATTAGAATTTATCAGTGTACCACTGCCCTCTAGTGGAACGTTTCATAACATACCTGCTTGACTATCAATTTTCTTGGAAGCTCATTTAAGTCACCAGGCAGCTAAGATACAGAGCCAGGCTTCAACTCCAGCTGATGTTGTATGTTTGGAGAATGATTCATTCTGAAATCTAAACCAATCCAGCCTCCCTCTCTTTAAAACACACTCTCCTATTCAGATAAACTTTCAAACTTTAGCCAATAAGCTTCCTTGCCACATTTGTTAATAGAAGATAACTGATCGTTTAAACTTGGGGTGGCTACATTCCAGACTATCTTTGTCTCCCCTCATCCCCATTTAATCCTACAGTGATTCATTAATCAGTCATTTTCTTTAGCAATGTGTATTCATCTGAGAGATGGGAGACTGGGGTTCAAGGCCCTGTTCTAAACCAGGCAGAGTGGGGATTTGAACCTGGTTCTCCTACAGTTTGAGGGAGTGCTCTTACTGCCAGGAGAGATAAGAGCCTCCCTCCAGCCCATCAATTAGGCACCTAAAGGCCCAGATCAATGGGAGATTTGTGCCTAAGTTCCTTTGTTAACCTAGGCCTTAAGTTCTGCCCCATTTCACTCCTGGATAGCTTAGGCAGCTCCCCTCTCAGTTGACAGGTTCTACAAATTCCTTTTTTAAGCACCTAACTCTTCCCCATGCATTGTACAGGAAGCCTGGGAGCATAACTCAGGGCTTAGGGCCTAGATTCAGAAAGGTCCTTAGGCACCGAACTCAGTTGATCTGAGCCTGTATGCACCTGACTGATGGGCTGGAGGGAGACACCCATCTCTGCTTGAGATTCTCAGCTGTGACTCCCCTCCTGCAGTTCTGTGTCTAGGCCCAGTCAGCCCTTTCTCACGAGAAAAGAGAGACAGAGAAGTGAACCTATCTCATCGTAGCCAATAGCTCAGTGGTTAGGGCAGTCACTTGCGATGTGGGAAACCTACATTCAAATCCCTTCTCTGTCTGGTTCAGAACAGGGACTTGAAGCCAGATCTCCCACCTCTCAGATGAGTATCCGAGCCCCTGGGCTGTGGAGTATTCCAGGGGATGCATGCACACCTACCCCAGCATCAAAAATTCCTGACCTGCTCACCCATGACTGTCATTTGTGTGAAACCCAATCTGGTAAGGGTGCCCTGAGAAAGGCCTGATCTGGAAGGTTCACTGGGGTGAGAGGCAGGGAAACTCCTAGTCTGAGAATTCCTTTGGGCTACGGAGTGAGCAAGGGTTCAGAGCAGCTCGTAGGGTAGCATCAGGACTTAAACAGGATCAAAATGCAGAGAAGGGCATAGACACTTAAGCAGCTGACCTAGTGCACCAGGCTAACAGGTGCCTCCCTACACTCAGGATATATTGGCATGGACCCTCTCACGCAGTTAGGTACCAAGACCAGCATAGCCACTGTAGCTAGCCCACACCCTAGCAATCAAACTGTCCCTCTTTCTTGCACACTCAATGCCTCTCTCGTGCTTTGCCCTATTTTCTCGTTGTCCATGGCTGTCTGTTGTGTGGGTGCTGTGCTGCCCCACTCCACCAGTGGCCTGCATCTAGTCCTCCTGCAGCAGGGCCTGACAGGCATCAAGATTTCAGCGTGCTCAGAGCACAACTACAGGGATTGGACCTCACTGATGATATAGACAATTCTCCTTACCTTTGTGGCCTTCAGGGCTTTGGCTTGAGAGAAGGATCTGAGCAGCTTATTAGCTGTGACATGGTGTCAGGCCTTAGGGGGCTTTTGCAAATGCTGACTAGTGGAAATTTTAGGAGCCTGGGGGATTTAGATACCTCTGGGGTTAGGTGGCAGCTAAGCAGCAGCTTTGAAAATGTCAGTGGCATCTAAGTGGTGGGCTTGGGCACCTAAAGAGGCAGATAGGCACCTAAATACCTTTCTGGATCTGGGCCATAGGCTTCACAACAACGAACAACAACATCTTAATACCTTTAAAAAAATTGTCCCTAGTCACCCTCTGTGACTCAGTTTTCTATCTGTGCAATGGGAATAATAGCACTTCCTTACCTCACAAAAGTATAGTGAGGATAAATACCTTAAAGACTGTGAGGTGCTCAGATACTACAATGATGGGGCTATACATGTACATAATATGATAGATACAATAGCTGATATATTCCGCTCAAAATGTATTTAAGATTTATGAGAAATGTTTAGAGGCATAGATCAACTTTTTGGCTTTACGAACAGTAACTAATTAAGCCTCACAACACCCCTGTGAAGAACTTAAAAATTATTACCTCCATTTCAGAGATGGGGAAACAAAGGTAGAAATGTTAAGTGACTTGCTCAAGGTCTTAGAGATAGTGCTTAAATGAGGAGAAAGGGACGGTCTCCTCCATCACCTTCCACCTTTAACTCAGACATCAGGAATGAGAAACATGGATTTCCTATAACCACTCATTCATGGATTCTGACACTATACTGTATGCAGGTAGGGGAATCTGTGTCAGTGCAGGAATTAGAACTCAGGAATTCCTAGCTCCCAGATCTCCTTTTCTTAGGGGAACTTGACATCTTTAAGAATATATCAGCAAGGAAGTTTGTTTGTTTGTCTGAGGGTTTTGGAGTTGTCATAATTAAGAAATGCATTACAGCTGCTGTCAATTAGCCTAATTGAAGAAAGATGTTTCACAGCTGAGCCTTATAAAGGGAAAACCCAGTTAAACAGAGAAAACGGAACTCTTGAAAATAAGCAAACAACTTCTGAAGCTTAAAAAAATAAGCCGTATCCATGATCACTTGGTTGGTAGCTCTCCTGATGCTTTTGCAGCTGGAGCAATAAAAGCACTGGCTGTAGGCCAAGGGCCAGATTTTTAAAGGTATTTAGGCATCTAAAGATGCAGATAGACACCTAGTGGATTTTCAAAATCTCACGTAAGGTCCTATTTGAGTCTTTACGTGCCTACATTTACCTTTAAAAATCCAACCCTTAGTAATAGCCATGAATCACACTCCTTTGTATCAGGAGAAAGTGTGAGAGCTACCAACTCAGCCATACTGAAACTTTCAGAGGTGCGGTATCAAGGTAACAGGTCACCCCAAATATTTTTACCTATTCTCTTCTATATAGGTTTTTGTACTGCGTTCATCACTGAGCACCTTCTAGTAGTGCAATAAGCGGTGTGAATAAGATCTATCTTCATGGGCGGCGTGTGACCTGCAGAATAGGGGAGGCTAGCCCCCAGCCCTGCCCCTTCTGCCCGAGGCTCCGCCTCTTCCAAGAGCACCCCCTGCTGGAGTCCAGAGCGCTCCCCACCACAGCTGCTAGCCCCCCTAGCTCCGGAGCGCCAGGAGGGTGGGCGGCCTTGGCTGCAGTCCCCCCAGCCCTGGAAGGATGGGCGGCGCGCGGCCCCACCCCTGGAGCACCAGGAGGGCCAGCAGCCACAGCCCCCCAACCCCGGAGCGCCGGGAGGGCGAGTGGCGCAGCCCCAATCCGAGCCAGGGCCATGCACAGGGGGACTGGAGGAGCCGCACTTCTGCATTTCGAGCAGGCGGGAAGCAGGAGAGGTGCGTGGGGGCAGAATGTGGGTGGGGCCACACATGTCTTTTTGGGGAGGCACAGCCTCCCTCAGCCTATGGTACCTGCCGCCCATATCTGTCATGTGTTTATGCTCTTGTCCTCTCCCCAGGGACCCAAGCATGTGCAGTAGGGCATATTGTTTTGGATTTTTTTTTTTGTATAAATGTACACACACACTGCTATAGGTTCTGCTGCAGTCTTCACTGTGAGCTGCTCACCACCCCGCCAGCCGTCCTGCTAGCCGCTCACCACCCCACTAGCTGCTCCTCCCCACCAGCCATCCTGCTAGCTGCTCACCAACATGTCTTCAGCCCCCGCCCCCACTTAACACAGCTCTCAGTGATTTTAGCTCTTAGTAACTTCAGCTCTTTAGTGATTTCACTGGTAGTAGGGGAGCCTCAGTGCTGGTGCACCACTAGCCCAAACTAGGTCTAATGCTTAGACCTAGGTATCAGTGATTTCAGCTCTGCAGCGTGTAACAAGACTCCTAATGGAGTCAAAATTATCCCTGTTATTACACAGTGGAGAGAGGAGGCATCAAATTGGTGTTTGTGGCCCACACTACCAGGTACAAATACCTGTCCCCAACCTCTCTCAATTCACTAGGTTTTGGAACCCATGTCCCTTGCCTAGCGAGTGCTACTTAATTGAGGGCGAGTCCCTCCGTCATAAAATGCCGAGTACAGTTCTACTGTCCTTGATTCACATAACCAGGACAACAACAGCTTATTACTCCTGCCCCAATAACAAAGAGACTGGGGATCCCACAGCAGCCAAAGTGATCATTTGAGCAAGCACTCCCATCATGCTAGGTAGGGTGGGTGTGCCCATACAAATGAGATCAGTCTCTGAAGTCCTTTTCCACAACTCACTACCAGATGTCATGGTAGAGCCCGTTCTGACTTTGCTTATATATTAATAATCGAATCTGACCTGTTGTGGGGAAAATATTTATACTCACTGTCTTTTTGGTGCCACCGTACTGCATGTAAATATAGCCCACAGTAGTGAAACATGAACTCATGCTCCGAATGCTGAACTTTTCCCTGCAGTAAAGGCATCAGGTTTCGGCCATCGATCACTCTAATGTGAGGGAGAGAATGGAAGTCACCAAACTGGGGTGAGTACATTGTGTAGTCAGTACTCTCATTGCAAATGGCAATTCTTAAACAAGCTACCATTTGAATCAAGAAATGCAAAATTTAAAATTATATATGATTCCACAGCTATAGAGACTTGAGCAACTGATTTTTCAGTTCAGTGGCAGTTCTGAAAAACAAATAAACAAACAAACAAAACAACCAATTAGACTTTTCAGGGAATTGAAAAATTCTATTTTTGGTCTGTTCCAGAGCAAAGATTTGAATCTGGGTCTCCTACCTCTTGCGTGAGTACCCTAACCACTGGGGCTAAAAGTGATAAGATGGCAACCAGAGGACAGCATCACCTTCTCCCCTCCTCTGGCCATTTTATTAATGGCTGAAACTATTCATGTCATGTTCACAAATCATTTCAGGTCAATCAAAAGTGCATTTTTCATCAAATACACTATTTGTCTGAAAATTTTCAGCCAGCTCTAATTGGGTCAGTGGAACAAAGACTTAATAGCTCACACCTCCACAGCACCTTTGCTCCAAGGGTCTCACAACACAAGTACATTAAAAAAAATCACCATGGTGATGTATGTTAGCTTGATCATTTGACAAAAGCATAAACTGTAGCCACTGGGAAGACCATTCTTTCAAACTTTGGTGACTAAGGCTGAAGTCAATGGGAACTGCTGGCATTCAGAACTCCTGAAACATCAGGTCACATGTAGATGATTAAATATGAATTTAGGAGCCTAACTAAGTACCAATGTTTTATAATTTTGGTTTAAGTGGCTGGCCCACTGTCAGTCACACATTGAATTAGCGACAAAGCCAGAAATAGGACCCAGGTGTCCAGGCTCCCAGTCCTTCGCTTTATGCTCTAACAAATCATTACTGCCTCCCAAATTCCTATGCACCTCTAATACAAGAGGCTTTTTTTTAAAGAAAACCAGAATCATCCCAGGGAATTACACATATAAATTTGTTTCTATTGTTTGTTTATGAAAGAAAACAGAATTTAACTATAATTAATCCTATTTTTATATTGAGAAGTAAACCAGTCTTCTTTGTGTTTTCCTTAAAATCATACTGAATAGGTACAGCTAAGCAGGAGGAAAGATAAGGACATTTGTTTTTTAAAACTGTATGACTTTTAACCTGACAATGTCCCTTTAAAAACAAACAACTGTATATCAGGATGCGCAATATCAATCTTTTCATTTCAACTGAAATGGAGCAAATATGGTTTATGAAACAGACTCTATACCTGTCCTGAGGCATTATCCCTGCAGCCAGGTGAGCCACTGTGGGGTAAATGTCCATAAGACTTGTAGGTTCATTAATAACTGTATCCGCAGGCAATACTCCCGGCCATCTAAATATCCCTGGCACACGGATCCCTCCTTCCCAGCCTCCCATGCCTTTTCCACCTGTTGTAAGAGAAATGGCACCACAAGTGATGAGTCATTAGGACAGGGACAGGGACTCAAGTTGTTGTGAATTTACAGATTAGAATACAATATTCAAACACTCTTTAAATGAAAATAAAACTCACTAAATCTAGGAGAGCAAGGAAAGCCAAGGTTAAAGGCAGTGCTAACTTCCCAGCTGAATATTACTACCATCTTTATATTAGGACATTTTCTCCTATGGCTTCTAGGGCAATTCATGGTTGTGAGGCATGAGGGACAGTTTTATTCTTAAAACTTCCAAAATAAACAAAATTCAGATCTGCAACATTAATGTGGAATTTTGTGATTTAAATATAAATTAACCGCAGTAGAGGGCTCCTTGATTGCCAAGATCTGACAGAACAAACACAAAGTCAACGGAAGAGAGATTGAAATCCCGTATGACTCTCAGGAAAGCAACCGTGGAATAAAAAGGGCTCATCAGGCAGTTCCAACCAGAAGTAGAGGGAGCATAGCAAAATGGTTCATAGACGCAGAAGGAGACTCTGGGAGATAGTTGACAGTCTTCAAGCACTCCACAAACTAATCTACAACTGCAGGGATGCTCTGAGACAATTCTAGAAGGAAGTGTGCTATGTAGGAATATGAAGTATTGCAGAGCTCCAAAGGGGACTCTATAAATATTCTGCAGCAAAGGAGACTCTGTGACGCTATCTACAGTCCTGTTGCGATGTCCTTGAATGTAGTCTGTATGGCCTCTCTTTGAGCTCTCTGTCTCTTCTTCTAATCATCTCTCAATTCCACCCCGATCCCCAGGCATCACAACGAACTGGCTCTCTTTTAACTCAAAATATTCACTACTTTGAATGGCATTTCAAAGTGAAAACCAAAGAGAATGCTAAATAATTCCCAGAGAGGAAAAAAACACTGTTGAGCTACACAGAAAATTATAAATATGTATTAAATAACTGCAGTGCAGGACCTTAATAAAACAATGTAGTTTAAAACCAAAACCCTGGTACTCAGGAAATTCAAAGTTAAGTTAAAAAAACAAACGTAAAGTATGAAAATATGGAGTTCAGGTACCCAAATAACCTTAGCTCTGCTCTTTTACGCCTGCCACCATGTGGCGAGCCAGACAGACACTTATGAAAAGTATCACAGGAAACAGACATGTGAAACCAAGGTTAACATGCTAGTTTAGCCAGTAAACAAGTGGGCTGAGGACAGTGGCCAGAATTTTATGCTTGACAAGTTGACAGGAAGGTATAAGAACCTTTTAGTGAACAATGATGGAATAACCTGCCCATAGCAGAACTGTCTTTGACTGTGCTCTGAACCATTAGGATTCATATCTGTTCTAATTTTAAAAAAATCCTATCTAATGTAATAGTAGATTTCTCCTTGTACATAAAAGTGTTTAATCCTTTTTTTTTTTAACTATACAAAGCTCTTAGCCATAATGATGACTTATAATGATGACAATGAGTTCCACAGCTTGCTTATGCATTGGGCTAAAAACATTGTCTTTTAATCTGCTTTCAATTTGTTGTCTTTCAGTTTCATTGGATGTTCCATTGTAGTTCTGTTATGAGAGAGTGGTCATCAAGTCCAGCCTCCTGCACTGAGGCAGGACCAAGTAAACCTAGACCATTCTGATGGCAGAGAACTAGAGTTACTCCATTTTGAAAACTTGCTGCCATTTTGTGTTAGGCAAGCACATCACTAAGATATCATCCCACCATTAGCTGACGGTAAAGAAGCAAGAATTGTCGGGAAAAATAACAAATAGTGGTGAGGCTGTTGGTCAGAAGGTTGGGTGCATTAGATACTACGTTGGACACAAATCAGACATCAAGAATTATAACATTCAAAAACCAGTCGAAGAATACTTGTTTTGGATTTTTCCAAACACTTCATCCTCCCTGGTCACTCAATTACAGACCTAAAAGACTCAATTATTCTACAAAAAAACTTCAAAAACAGACTCCAACGAGAAACTGCAGAACTAGTATTAATTTGCAAACTGGACACCATTAAATTAGGCTTGAATAAAGACTGAGAGTGCATGAGTCATTACACAAACTAAAAATGATGTCTCCATGTTTATTTCCCCCCTACTGTTACTCACACCTTCTTATCAACTGTTTGAAATGGGCCACCCTGATTATCACTACAAAAGTTTTCTCTCCTGCTGATAATAGCCCACCTTAATCAATCAGACTCATTAGAGTTGGTATGGCAACACCCATTTTTCATGTTCTCTCTCTATATCTATATATCTTCCTACTGTATTTTCCACTGCATGCATCTGATGAAGTGGGCTTTAGCCCACGAAAGCTTATGCTCAAATAAATTTGTTAGTCCCTAAGGTGCCACAAGTACTCTTCGTTCTTTTTAGAGAGAAAGTAAGTATCAGACAGTGAGGGTCAGTGTATGTGAGGAGAAGGAGCAGGAGAAAAGCAGAAAGGAGAAGTGTAAATGTATGTGTGACAGAGACGGAGAAGAAAGAACAGAGAGCAGATGAGAGCAGAAAGCAGAGGGGGAGAGAGACCCAGAGACCGATGAGAGGCAGAGACCAGAGAGAAAGACCTGAGAGGGAGATTAAACTTGATTCAGAAGATGTCTAGAGATTGTTAGAAAGTTCGCTGTTGACGACCCAGGGAAGACAGTCTATCAGAAGAGGGGTGCTGCCACTTCAGCATCACTTCTAACTGTATGTTACTGCAGTTCAGGGTGCTCTTAGCCCAGGGATAGTCAATTATTTTTTGTAAAGGTCCACATTTCTTGATCAAGGTATAGTCAAGGTCACACCACAAGTGCCCCTGTTCAACAAACACATACAATGCTGTGTAATGTACCCAGGGCCTATTGCTTATATTTGTAGTGCATTAAATGAAAAATAAAATCAAACCACTGTATAACCTAAAAATAACCTCCAAGAACGATGCAATAAATACACCTGAGACTTTGAGAAAGTACATAAATAAAATCAAATAGATGCACATATTAGCATTAAAACACTTTTAGACAACTGTTTAAGTTTTGAATGTGTTTTGTCGGCATATATGTTTATGGATAAACATATTTGAAACTTTCAAGCCTTTTGTGGTTCATTTATTTTAAGTATCAAAGTTTGAAAGAAACTAACACTTAGTACATATGAACTCTAGCTTTTATGATTCAAGTCTTTCCAATAATAAATACACCCACCTATACCTGCATTAAGCAAAAGAATCATGAGTAATTACTGTGAAGTACCTGTTAAAACTGTAGTATCACTACTGAAAATGTAATTTTCCACGGCACTACAAAGTACTACTCACCATCAGTGGGAAAAGTGACAGGTCCTCTGATGCACAAGGGCCTTGAAGTTTGTAGTGAGTTCAGTCAAGACAAGACAGAGGCAATTGCACAGATGATTATTAGTCAGAAAGGAGTGATTACATGATTTAAAGTCGTTCATTGTTGAGAATGATGACTCACACATGTATGTTGAGCCAGCATTCTCAAAATGCATCATATAGTCAAAATGCGAAATGCCACCTTCCTCAAGTGTGGATACGTGAACTCCAGTGCAAGGATTGTTCAGAAAGTTTCAGATATAGGTGTGCTGCACCTTAAGCACTTCCTCTGCTTGTAAATCAGAAAGCTCCACTTGTAGTTCTGCTTTTTCCAACATCTGGAAAGGATGTTTTGGCTTGATCCAACCAAGTGCCATTTCCTTGTACCACAAATGGGTTCTTTACAAACAGGAAGATGCCTTTAACATTTTCATAATTCTTGGAACCTCTTCTGGCTGGTTTGAAGAAGCCTGTCTAGAGATGATGCCATCTCATTCACGTCTGCAGTGTTCCGGCAGCTTAGCAGCCTCAGGAAATACATCATCTTTCCAGTTTCCAAATAACTTTTGAAAAGACTCAATTTGTTTTGAAATGACGTGACACAACTGTGGAGATCCACTACATTGCAGTTTTGCCCCATAGCTTTAAGTTGAAATGTGTCCTGTCAAATAAACAAGGAAGGACAGGAAGCTCATGCTTGTGCCATCCCTCAAAAATGCATGTTGCTCTTCTGCCTCTTTCCCTGGAATGTTAGGTAGATATTCTTCCACATGAACTCAAATTTCCCACAGCCTTCTTAGTATTTCCCCTCTGCTCAGCCAGAGGATGTCATTATGAACAGGTCATCGCAATCAGCAGATACTTCTGAAAGAAAGCTTTTGAACAGTATGTGTGGCAGTGATGACTTGGACTGAAGGAAGTTGAAAAATTTAATCACCATTGACTTAGACATATTTGTTGCTAAGCTTTGCACAAAGTGTGTATAGGTGAATATACAGTGATAGGAAATCAAATTGGGGTTCAGATCTTGCAGACGTTTCACAAGCATTCAGTGAGTACTGATCATGGCAGGAGAGCCATCTGTTGTAATGGACATAATCTACGTCACATCAAAATCTTCATTAGACAAAACAATTTGAACAAATCCTCACTTGTTGTGTGATTGTTATGTGGTATAAAGGACAGCAAATCCGCCACAAATTTCTCTCCATCAAAAAAACCCAGACATACAGTGCTAGCTGTGCTGTGTGCCTGATATCACAGGATTTGTCCAGTGCCATGGAAAATTTTCCAGTTTTCAGTTTCTCACACAACTGCTTGAAAATGTCTTGTGCCATCATCTCATTGCTTCTAATAGCTGTTGTGTCTGACAGTGGCTGTTCTCCGAGGGCATCAATGTGTTTCTTCCCCTCAAAAAGGGTTTCAGCTGTAGTAACCATACACTGCTTAATAATGTCTGCATCTGTAAAAGCCTTCCTGTGTCTTGCTATTACCCACACACAGCTCAGTGAAGTTTCAGTTGCCTTTTCCTGAGCACTTTGAAATAATATTGGTGCTCTGAAAATATGCATCCTTTAATAAAGTGATCTTGTCCGATCTTAAACGGGAGCCCAGTGCATATTTGTGGTCAAAATCCACACGCTTCATTTGTAGTGCCATTCAATGTTCCCACTTTTAACAACAGACACAGTCTCTGTACAAATTAAACATACTGGTTGATCCTTTGGATGTTGTGGCAAAATAAAACAGTAAGCGTCTGTCCATTCTTCTTTAAATGAATGGTTTTCGATGTCAACTTTCCTTTTTTTTGTTGCCATGTTTAATGGCTCCATGTTTAAATGTCAAAAATGCCAGAGGTAGGCCTACCTTTGCTCCACCTGCAGTTCCTGAGGCTCTTCACACCCCATACACTGGCGAGGGAGAGGCACAAGAGCCTTCCTCTTATCACAGGAGTAGATGGAAGGTAAGAGCAGAGCTGCTACCAGCCACTGAATCCTTTCTTCTCCTTCCTGTCTCCTACAAGATTGGTGCCTGCTGAGGGGCAGGGGCAGAGAGGGCTGCGGGGCTTCCTGCAGCAGCCCTGACTGGCTACTTTTTCCCTTGCTGCCACTCAGAGATGGTTTCTCCAAGACAGACAAGAAATGTGCACCCTCAGCAGCTTAGGTGGAATTGTGAACATTTTAACTGCAAAGTCCGTGACCCAGGGGCACCATTTCGTGGGGGGGTGGGAGGTGACGACTTTAACTGTGGCTCCAGGAGCTACTAGGCTGTCAGTCCTGGGCAGCAGGGCTCTCACTGTCAGCCCCACACAGGACTTAAGTTCAACCAGAGCCCACTGGAGTAGAGCTCTGGTAAATATTTTCAAACCTGCAGGAATCTCGGGGCCTCCTGTAGGGCAGAAGCCCTGAGGCCCTGCGTGCCCCACAGGGGAGAAGCCCTGAGCCCCGGCACCTCCCACAGGGGCTGAAGCCCCTAGCCCCAGTGCGCTCCGCAGTCCGGTCAAAAGCCTCTGGCAGTCTGGATTTGGACCATGTTTTGCCTATTGACTACCCTGTCTCGGCCTATTGATGGGTATTGTTGTGTTAATAAAGGATTACTTGTTTTAGAGATATACTGCTTGTGTCAGTCATTTATTAGACAGATGTGCTGGTTCCTCTAGGTATTCCTGAGACCACCCTAGCAGAGAGAAAACCCTTGGGGTAATAAATCAGTGAGCCAGCCAGGAGTGGTTGAGAAAAAGATGATGATTGACACAAGCAAGAGTAGTCGAATGGTATGATTGACACAACCAGGAATCCAGGAATAGGCAGGAGGGTAGGACCTAGGGTAGCAGCCTGGTCTCTGCCATAGTCTGTGAATTACATAAGGGAACTTAGGACTCAGGTATATTACCTGGCTGAGTGTGCAATATAAGCATAACATCAGAAATGACAGCAAAGAAGGGAGAGTCAAGTGATAATTGGGAGAGATAATTAGTCCTTTAATTCAATTTTGGGTGGGAGTGAAACAGGGAATGGGGCAATGTGGTTTAATCAATTTAGATGGTAATGGTATTGTAGGAATGGATATATTGAAAGATTTCCAATTAGTATAGTTGATCTAGTAAATAAAGCATTGTGGGAAATTCCCCCAGACCAACCAAATACCTTATGGCAGCCAGTTATTATTGAAGCAGGACACTGGCTAGCTGCCCTTAAAGCTGCTGAAAGTATAAAATGGACCAAATGGCCTGCAGAGATATGAGAAACAGCCCAATAACATAAGGAAGTTTGGGCTACTAGCAAATTGGGTGTGGAAAAATTGGAGAGGAGGTCCTTATTTCCAGACCTGATCCCCCCACCTCAAAAACAGTACAAATACCCTAAAGAAGCAGAAACTAGTTTACTTATAACAATACAGGGACTCAGACCAGTGAGTCATAGTAGAACAGCAAAGCATGAACAATTCGGCTATTTGGCCTGTTTTAAAAGCAAATGGGAAAACTTGAAGACTGACAATTGATTTTCAAGCACTCAATAAAGTGACACCCATGACTGCCCTAGTAGAGGCAATGTACCCAGAGGTAATGGCACCCATAGCGGGAAGAGCTCAATGGTTTACAGTCCTGGACTTCGTCAAATGCTTTCTTTGTCATTCCCTTGCATAGTGATTACTGGTATAAATTAGCACAGGGGTCGGCAACCTCTTGCACGCGTCTCACCAGGGTAAGCACCCTGGTGGGCTGGGCCAGTTTTTTACCTGCCGCGTCGGCCGATTGCGGCTCCCACTGGCCGCGGTTCACCGCTCCAGGCCAATGGGGGCGGCGGGAAGCGACGCGGGTGAGGGATGTGCTGGCCGTGGCTTGCCGCCGCCCCCATTGGCCTGGGACGGCGAACCGCAGCCAATGGGAGCCACGATCGACCGAACCTGCCAACACGGCAGGTAAACAAACTGGCCCGGCCCACCAGGGTGCTTACCCTGGCGAGCCGCGTGCCAGAGGTTGCCGATCCCTGAATTAGCATTTACATTCTAGGGACGACAATTTGGGTTTACTGTAGTCCCGCAAGGTTTTCATAGCACCCCAACTATTTGCTAAACACATATGGTTAAGATGTGGCATGGAATGCCCAATAAGGATAGCATTATCTCCTATGTGGCTGATATCCTTATCGGTATTAAAACTAAGGAGGAAAACATGGAAATATTATATCAGGTTCTGCAAAAAATAAAGACTGGGTTTAAGGTTAGCTCCTGGAAGGCTCAAATGTGTCAGCAACAGGTAAATTACATGGGAGTTACATTAGGGCAGGACGGGAGGTCATCAGGTAAACAAAGGGTAGAATTATCACAAGCATTACCAGCTCCCACAGATATCTCTACCGTAGGGTCCTTTTTGGGTTTGACCTTTGGAGGCTAACTTCTCTCAGGACTTTATTTAGAGCATGAAGAAAAGGCTGCTCTGTTGTATGAACTGCTTAAGAATAGTGAACAGTAATGTGGATTAGAGCAGTGGGAAGCATTTACTTACTTAAAACAAGCCCTAGTACAGGCCCCAACATTAGCCTATCTAAAAGTGGGACAGCCCTTTGTTCTTCTATTGGCTGCTACTGATACAGGCATGAGTGCGGGGCTCAGTCAGGATCAGGGAACCAGGCTCCAACCAGTGGCATACGCCTCTAAGATTCTGAATAGAGGAGAACAGGGATTTACCCCATTTGAAAAAGAAGTGTTAGCACTGATCTGGGCTCTACAACATTGGGACTATCTGGTAAGACTGTCCCCGATGCTCCTTAAAACATCTCACTCCCTGGTAAAATATGTGCTGATAGGAAAAAAATAATGATGGTCATGTATCTAGTCTTCGGTTAGCTAAATGGACACTGACATTATTGAATAAAATGTAAATATGGAAAAAGTGCAACTCTTGTCGCCAGTCTCATACGACCTTATAATTGAAGGGGAACAGCATGAGTACCCCCTGCCTGAAATCCCTCCAGAAGGACCCTTATTGGAGCAACATTAGGGGACATAGTAGAAAAAGTAGATATAATCCGGTTTGTGGATGGTTCAGTTATTATGAAAAAGGTAAACCACACACTGGATATGCTCCGGTAAGGGTATCTGATGGAATTGTTTTTAGGGGACAGCATGTGCCCCACTCAGTGCAAGTAGTTGAAATTGTGGCAATAGCAGTAGCACTGGAAAATACACCAGTAGATAAAAGGGTAGCTATTTTCACAGACTCTGAGTGGGTAATGAGAGCTATGGTCGACTGGATGTCCCAATGGAAGAAAAGGGGAATGAGGTCCACATATAATAAGCCTATTGTACATGCTGAAAAGCTGTCTTACCTTTGGAGGCTAGATCAACAGAGAGCACAAACAATACATATAGGAAAGGTAAAGGCTCATAAGAAGTAACAGTGTGGATGAGGAGGCTCAATGGAGTAACAGTTTGGATGAGGAGGCTAAGAAAGGAGCCAAGGAAGGGACATTTTGGAAGCCACAGCCCCAGTTAGCCCCAATGGTGTCAGTAGGAGTTGATGTTACAGAACAAATAGATCTGAAATCCCTGCAAAGAAGGGATCCAGAAATAAAAAGGCTTGTGGATAAGGAAGAATGTCAAGGGTGGAGAATTTGGCCAGTATGATACAGGATTAGTTTTAGCCACCAAATTAGGAGAAAACATGCCAGTATGGTTGTACCAACTGAAATAAGACCTGAAATGATAACCCTAGCCCATAATAACGGAGACCTGGATGTGGAAAAAACTCTCAGTAAACTGCAAGCAGCAGAGCGGTGGCCAAATATGAGAACCGATATAGAGCAGCATGTAAAAAATTGCTTGCCTTGTGCTGCCAACAGTGCAGACACTAGGCTGGTAAAAGGACCCCTGGGCCATCAAAGGATAGAGGACCCCTGGGCTAGAATACAAATTGATTATATTGCTCCACTAGCTAAAACGGTAAGAGGAAACCAATAGTACCTAATAAATAGTAGATGCATTTACAAAGTGGATTATTGCCCACAAGGAATAATATTGCCCTATCTCCAGCCTGTGTCCTAGCTGAAGAGGTAATAACATGATGGGGTGTTCCCCAAGAAACTGATTCTGATCAAGGATCACATTTTGTAGGGGGGAAATCACAAAGAGATTTTGCCAAGCATTTGGCATTAAGCAAAGATTACATATAGCAGGACATCCTCCAAGCTTGGGACTGGTGGAGAGAATAAATCACCCTATTAAAAACGGCCTTGAAGAAAGTGGTAAATCAGCAAGCTAAGAATTGGGACCAGAAATTTCCACTGATTTTAATGGCAATTAGGGGAACAAAGGTATCACATAGAGTAACTCCATTTAAAGCTAGGAGAGATATGTGATTGCCTGAGCAGTAGTAGATAACTGGGGTACCCCCAGATGAGCTGCAGCCTAGGGTACTAACAGATCAGTGGATGCAACAGTTGCTAAAGTCTGTTGCTAATTTGCACAGTCAAGTGGCAATGGCATTTAAACATTAAAAAGATGGATAAGAGGATGGGACTGATTCTCCATCCACTGGAGTGACAGATAGGAGACATGGTGATGTATAGGTATACCAAAGAAAAGGTTCATGTCCTCAGTCCATTGTGGATTGGACTGGTTAGAATTGTGAAAAAGCTAGCCCAATTGTATATCATTAGATATTTGTCAAGAGAGAAGATTTCAAAATGGCTCCACGCCTCCCAGTTAAAGTGATGGAAAGGAGATCCTGAAAAAGAACTACAAGAATAATCATGTATATAATTGTTAATCTAGTGTTTACATTCCCACTATTAAGGGAGAAAAGGTTTTCCTGTCTTTTTTTTTTTTTTTTTAAGATAATAAGGAAGACGTGACTCAGATGATACAAGATAAAGCTTTGTTTGTTCTGGCTATTTTGGGGATTGGTGCTTGCTGGATCCTGTGTGGTGGTGTGAGTTTGGAAGTTGTACTACCAGCGAGGAATGCTCAAGCAATAGAAGGAAAGAACAACATCACAATGTTGTGTTAATGGTCTGTGGGGTTAGACAAGAAAGGGTGGGAAATGACCAAACAGTCTGAAGTATTAAATGTAAGGGGAAATCAAACACTAAATATCCAATGGATAAAGCCAACCACTCCTTGGGACAAAGGAGAGAGTGTTAATGGGTCTGTGATTTTAAGTGGGCATCTATATCAGTAGGTTTGGATAAAAGAAGGACAAATGTGGGCACACCTAGCTAATATAAACAGAGACCCAGGACAAAATAAATCTATATTATGGTTTCATGGGGGAGGAACTTGTGTCTGGAGGTATAGAGCAGTAGGTAATTGCATATAGGTTCTGAGGAAGAATCCCTTATGTTTATTTGTAGCATGGCATGCTTCTAAGTGGGTAAAAGAAGAAAATGAAACTATATCATTGGAATGGGCCCACAATGTTAATCAGAGTTCTGTTATGCCTAACATTATTGACCTATAGGGCGGAATAAATAGTGTAGTGATTTATTGTGCTGCCCAGCAAAAAATTACAGCTAAGGACCAATTAAGACTGCAAGCACCTTGGTATAGTCCGTTGTTGGAACAAGGTGGGGGATGCAGAAAAAAATAACAAAAAATCAGACCACATTCTAGCACTGCTGTAAAGGTACCCTAATAATAAAATGAAACAAAGGGGGAAGTGGATTATAGAAAATTGTTGGTCCTAACAGCATGCATGGAACCTTTCCTGTATTGTGGGTGTCCAAAGCTGATCAAATTAAGGTCGGCCCTTATGTAATAAAAGTAGACATTAAAAGACAATTAGTGCTAGATCTCAGTTATTCTCTGAAGAAGGTAATACTTGAGACTTAACCCTCATGAACATGTCAAACATACAGCCACAGTGTATTAAGTATGTGGAGTCTTTGCTTAAAGGATAGCAAAGCTGCTGTCAAAACCTCTCACTAAAAAGGAAAAATGAGATCTGCTAGGTAAAGATCTAGGAGCAGGGACAGGTCTTGGCATAGGCTTTTATTTTTCCCGGTGGGTGCTCTACCCCGCACTCTGCCCCAAGGCTGTGCCCCACTCCACCCCCTCTCTTAAGTCCCCTCCCTCGCTCCGCCTCTTCCTCTCCATGCTCCGCCCTCTCCCTCGAGGCCCCATGCCAGCTGCCAAACAGCTGAATGGTGGCCCAGCTGAACAGCTGTGGCTGGTGGGTGATGACCACCCCCACTATTTTTTTCCATGGGTGCTTGAGCCCTGGAGCAACCATGGAGTCGGTGCCTATGCCTGATTCTCTCCTCACTTGTAGCCGTGTAAATCAGGAGCAACCCCAATGAAATCAGTGGAGTTACACTGGTATAAAATTAATGAACCACAGGTCGTTCACCAGCCTGGAAAGCAGTCTAATGAATGGTGCTGTGGTTCACCAGCAGATATAAACCCAATCTGACAAGCCAGAGAAGGCACATCATACTGGCAGTGCCAGCAGGAATCTGAAACACACTTCTGGAGTTGAAGAGGGTACTAAGCAGGGGTGAGTCTAGCTGGCATAGCTGTACTGACAAAGGTGCTGTAGTGTGAACAAGACCTGCATTAACCATGTTTTTCTGCAGTTAATTTCCCTTGTTTCTTGAGGAAGAGGTGTTAGTGAGAAGGCATGATGGGAGGGCACTCGTGGGAGGGGAAAGATCTGCCACTTTAGCTATCAGTTCTGCCCTCCTCCTGGCCCCACCATGCCCCTGGTAGAGCTGGAAGGGCCATGGGAAGAAAGGAGGATGGTAACTGATAGGGCTGTGAGGAGCACATCTACCAGCTGGAGGCAGCAAGAGGAATAGCAGGGAGCCCCAGACTTTACACTAGCTCCCTGAAGTATATACAAAGGAATGGGCTCTGCACAGTGCTCTGCAGTACAGGAGTACTGTTGATGTATGGAATTGCCCATTCACTTCAGTAGGGTGTGCTCAGATGAATTAGGATGCTCCAAAGAGATGAATAATCTAACACAATAGCTCTGGGTGGTGTGAAGTGATCCATTCATCTCAATGGGAGTTCCTCTCCAACTCAGTTTCAGTTGTGGAATATCATTGTTCAAGATAATCTCACTATGCATGTCAGTTTTAGAGCAACTGGAATATTAAAATATTCTTCTTCTTGTGTGTGTGTGTGTGTGGGGGGGGGCAGTATCTGAGTAACGCCTGAACCAAATTATTCCAAACTTGCACTATTGCCCCTGTTGTGGCATACCAATCTCATAGTCAATCTCATTATGCATGTGGATTTTAGAATACTTTTAAAATTAAAAGAAGCTCATAATGCAGGGGGAGGACGTATATTGGGAACCTCTTGATCAAATGACCTAAATTTGCACCATAAATTTTACCCCAGCCCCTGAACAGCTTTTTAATTATTGCTTCCCCAAAAGGGAAGTGGGTGATGGAAATTATCCATGATTGATCCCGAGAGAGTAATATCAGGATCAGAGCCATAGTTTGAGCCCCAAATATGTGTAAAAAAAAAAGTTATAAGAAGTGTAAAATTTGGATGTTACATGATTATTTTAGTGGGACTGTATCTCACTTAAACGACCTAAAAAAGCTTGACTACTAAACAAACCCTGTAGCTATTTCCAAGACAAGATTTTTTTGATCCGTCACTCTCACAGTTCTTGGGAGGCAGGCCAGTTGTCGCTTACAGACAGCCGCACAACCTGAAGCAAATACTCACCAGCAACTACACACCACACCACAGAAACACTAACTCAGGAACCAATCCCTGTAACAAACCCCGTTGCCTACTCTGTCCCAATATCTACTCCAGTGACACCATCAGAGGATCCAACCACATCAGCCACACCATCAGGGGCTCATTCACCTGCACATCTACTAATGTGATATATGCCATCATGTGCCAGAAATGCCCCTCTGCCATGTACATTGGCCAAACTGGACATTCTCTATGTAAAAGAATAAATGGACACAAATTAGACATCAGGAATGGTAACATACAAAAGCCAGTAGGAGAACACTTCAATCTCCCTGGACATTCTATTACAGATTTAAAAGTAGCCATGCTTCAACAAAAAAACTTCAGAAACAGATTTCAAAGAGAAACTGCAGAGCTACAATTCATTTGCAAATGTAACACCATTAATTTGGGCCTGAATAGGGACTAGAAGTGACTGGCTCACTACAAAAGCAATTTTCCCTCTCTTGGTATCGACACCTCATCAGTTACTGGGAGTGGACCACATCCACCCTGATTGAATTGGCCCTGTCAACAATGGTTCTCCACTTATGAGGTAAATCCCTTCTCTTCATGTATCAGTATATTTATGCCTGCATCTGTAATTTTCACTCCATGCATCTGAAGAAGTGGGTTTTTTACCCACGAAAGCGTATACCCAAATAAATCTGTTAGTCTTCAAGGTGCCACTGGGCTCCTCGTTAAAATTGAGCAATGGAGAGGGGAACGGATTTTAAATCACACTTTGAAAACTCTGTTTTTTCTGATTTTGTTAACACGTATTTAACTTCAGTGCCAAATGCGTATTTTGGATAAAGGATGTATGGGTGCAAGGGAGGGATGAGAGACACAAATTTGCTCCCAAGTAGTATAGCCCTTGATAGTATTCATCACCATGTATTTTTGACAGGTTTCCATGCCCCATTTAGGTCTTATGTCCTGCCCTTCATCCCCATTTCCATTGGTGCTGAAGTTTAGCACCATCGGCCATTTTGAAAAATTGTTATGTTTGAATAGGGGGAGTGTTGTGTGTTTGTGCTTTGATACGTTAAGAGGAAAAGGTTGAAAGAATAGAGTGAGAGAGTTTAAAGATTAAAAAAAGAAAGGTTGGGTTAAGGTTTAGAGGAAAAAAGGAAAGAAAGGTTATTTGGGGAGGTTGAGTAAGGAGAGATGCTTTTAAAGGTCTAGTTTGGTAGGTTATTAAAGAATAGAAAGAGAACAAAGAAAAAAGGAGATTTTTGTTTTTAAAGGGCTAGTTTGAAAGAAGAGAGGCAAGTTATTAAAGAAAAGAGATTTTTAGTGAGTTTGAGTAAGGAGAGATGATGATTTTAAAGGCCTATTTTGGCAGGTTGTTAAAGAATAGAAAATTTTGAAATAAATGTAAAAGGTGTATTAAATATAAGGGTAGGTTAAGAAAAGAGCATTTAAAACATTAAATAATATTAAAAACTAGGTTTAAAAGGGGAATTTACTAAGGCAAAGCCTGTTTAGTATGCACATGGTAAAAACTATAAAGGGTGGCTAAGAAAAACACATTTAAACTATTAACTATCAGGCTAGGTTAAGAAAAGAGCATTTTAAAATATTAAATAATATTAAAAGCTAGGTTTAAAAAGGGAATTTACTAAGGCAGAGCCTGTTTAGAAAGCATGTGGTTAAAAAAGTTAATAGAAAAGCATTTAAACTATTAAATACAAGGATAGGTTAAGAAAAAAGCCTTTAAAAAGAGAAACATATAAAGAGAAGTTAAAAGAGAACAGGGCTAGAAAAGGGAAAAGAAAGCCCCTTTGCAAAGGGCAAAGATAGACAGCACGTGGTTGAATCAGAGAGAGAGAGAGAGAGAGAGAGATCTTACTATTCCAAGTCTTTTTGCCGAATGAACCAACCTCCCAGGCTTACTCCCCCTCAGACTTGTTATCACCGCCTTTGGATCGGACCAATCAGATGTTGTTCTACAGCAGCGTCATAGAATTCATTTTTTTGAACCAATCCTAGAGGCCCAAGATTTTTAAACAAGAACCATCTCTCTCTTCTCCCCCCACTAAGTCCTCCCTCTCCACCCTTAACTTCCTTGTTCTTATCTAAAAAAAACAGACCCCAATCATTTTCCCCGCGATGTAGACCTTTTACATAGGGGTTTTAATAAAAGTTAAAACCATAAGTTTTTAGTAACAAACTTTCTTTTTTTAATCTTTAAACTTTCTCACTCTTTTTTTTCAACCTTTTCCTCTAAATGTATCAAAGCACAAACACACAACACCCTCCTTATTCAAACATAACAATTTTTCAAAATGGCCGATGGCCCCAAACTTCAGTGCCAATGGAAACGGGGAGAGAGGGCAGGAAATAAGCCCTAAATGGGGTGTGGAAACCTGTCAAAAATACATGGTGATGAATACTATCAAGAGATATACTACTCTCCCAGATTTTTACTATCCTGGGGGGCCAGGACAGTCACCCGCTTCCTCCCCTAAATGGCACCCCTGAGGATAGACACTTCCCCACCTAGGCAGAGCAGAGCAGCTCGGCACTGGCAGAAATGGGGGAAGGCAGTGACAGTGACTCTGAATGCCCCCCCCCATCTCCAAACTGCACCCATGGTGGATTCCCTCCCCCTCTTGCCCAGGAAATCTAGGTGGGAGGCAGGGCAACCCAGGCTGCTCATCAGGCTGGGCTTCTGCAAATCTTCTGCTTTATCCAAACCTGCAAAGACCTCCTTAAACAATACAAGTACAACCCACTATTTGATAACTAGTTTGCATCCTGGCTGGGAAAAGCTGCAAGAAGCAGATCATTTGATATTATTGCAAACAGTAGAGGTATTATAAAGCAATGTGTCCATAGCATTGACTTGTATGCAAGCACAGACATAGACCACTGATGTGGTGAAAGACTCAGAGATGGGATAAGTAGCATTCTCCCACTAGAAATAAGAAGCATAGTGTGGAAACATGCTACTGTCTCTGAGCAAAATTTGTACTCATGGTGGAAGATGGTAAATTTCACATATGATGCACAGCTGAATCAAGCCACCACTTTTATAATATTAATGTCTAATGCCCAAATTGAATGGATATCTCCCATTGTGGCATTAGGATTGAACATTAATAACAGTGTAATGCAACCAATGGAGCATAAATTATGGGCCATAAATCAAACATCTCTATGGAAGATAGTAGAACTTGAGGCATATATAGAAGAACATGGAATTGGATATATTTGCAACAGTAATGCTGTTCAGTCTTATGATATATGTTTAAACTCAGAGAAAGGGAAGTTCACTATCAATTAAATCCTTTCCCATATATTGGATCTGTGGTGGTGTACATAGGAAATAAATGTGTATGTATTAGGAGTTGTGTAAGCAATTTACAGTTGATCATTTATTTAATGTAAATCGTGATCCCAATGAAAATCAATGTTTGTGTAATATAGTTGCTGTAATTCAATGAGATTTTAATTTTACATTACCTTAAGTCAAAACTAAGGAAATTCTAAACCAATACCACCTGTATACTAGTATTAATCTTATTTCATTGGGGATGAACATAAGTTTAGTTAAATAGCTCTTAAATCATACACATTTGCAAAAATTGTCACAAAAAACTCAAGCTGATGCACGCAGGGTTATGATTACTGTCCACAACGTATCTAGTGAGCGGGAACAAATTGTTGAAAGAGTAAAAAGGGACACAAAAACATAAATGGCAGGAGGTATTTCTGGGATGGTCTCCCACAGCAACGAGATTCTTTAATACACTTCTGCATCCTATTGTCATGATTTTAGTGTTTCAGATATCGGTGGTAGTACTGATTGTTATTCTGGATTAAAAGAAAGCTTAAACAATTGCAGAGTGTGCACTTTAGGAGAACTGAAATGGTTACGTCAGGGATCAGCAACGTTTGGCACGTGGCCCACCAGGGTAAGCCCCCTGGCGGGCCAGGCCGGTTTGTTTACCTGCCGCATCTGCAGGTTCAGCCAATCGCAACTCCCACAGGTCGCGGTTCGCTGCTCCAGGCCAATGGGGGCTGCAGGAAGTGGCGCGGGACAAGGGATGTGCTGGCCGTGGCTTCCCGCAGCCCACATTGGCCTGGAGTGGTGAACTGCGGCCAGTGGGAGCTGCGATCGGCCGAACCTGCGGACGTGGCAGGTAAACAAACCGGCCCGGCCCGCCAGGGGGCTTACCCTGATGGGCCGCGTGCCAAAGGTTGCCGATCCCTGGGTTACATTATCCTAGAGAGGCAAAGTCAGGGGTAGTGAGATATTGTGCCAAGTAGAAGAAACACCTGCTTGGTCCCTCTGGGAGCCTTGAGCTAATGCTGACAAGGCCAAACATCCACTGAACTCACTAGTTGGTGATGGTTAAAATATAAATATGTTAACCATCAAGGAGAGGACTGATGGACGAGGACTAGAGTTACTCCATTTTGAAACCTTGCAGCTATTTTGCGTTAGTTAAACACATCACTGAGGTATCATTCCACCATTAGCTGACAGCAAGGAAGCATGTAGTAACAAGAAATGGCTGGAAAAATAACAAGCAGCGGTGAGGCAGCTGGTCATAAGGTTGTTTTAGAGATACACTGCTTGTGTCAGTCATTTATCGGATGAATGTGCCGTGTCCTCTAGGTATTCCTGAGACCACACTAGTACAAAGAAAACTCTGGGAGTAACAATTCCTAACAGGTGTTTGTCCAACCCGTTCATAAAACCTTAAAACGATGAGATACCACAATCTCCTTTGGAAGCCTATTCCAGAGTTTAACTACCATTATAGTCAGATTTTTTTCCTGATGTCTAACCTAAATCTCCTTTGCTGCAGATTAAGCCCATTACTTCTTGGCATACCTTCAGTGGACAAGGAGAACAATTGATCACAGTCCTCTTTATAACAGTCCTTAACAGATTTGAGGACTATTATCAGGTCCTCCCTCAGTCCTTTCTCAAGACTAAACATGCCCAGTTTTTTCCCAGGTTTTCTCATAGGTCAAGTTTCTAAACCTTTTATCATTTTTTGTTGCTGTCCTCTGGACTTTCTTCAATTTGTCCACATCTTTTCCAAAGTATGGTGCCTAGAATTAGACACGGTACTCCAACTGAGGCCACACCAGTGCTGAGTGGAGTGGGACAATTACCTCCTCTGTCTTACATATGACACGCCTGCGAATGATATTAGCCTTTTTCACAACTGCATCACATTGCTGACTCACATTAAGTCTGTGATCCTCTATAGCAGTGGTACTCAACCTTTCCAGATTACTGTACCCCTTACAGGAGTCTGATTTGTTTTGTATACCCAAAGTTTCATCTCACTTAAAAACTACTTGCTTAGAAAATCAGACATAAAAATACAAAAGTGTCACAGCACACTATTACTGAAAAATTGCTTACTTTCTCACTTTTGCCATATCATTATAAAATAAATCAATTGGAATATGAATACTGTACTTACACTTCAGTAAAATACTTGAGCCTGTTTTTCACTAGTGAGCCTTGTCTGAAGCCCGGGTCCCACGTCCCAGGGCTGAAGCATGTAATTTAGCTTTGTGTGGCTTCCTGTGGTGTGGGTCCCCGAGCAATTTCCCTGCTTGCCAACCATAATGCCAGCCCTGCACTTGTGACCCAAACCCATCCCATGACCCCTCCCTGATGGCTGCAACCCCAGGTTGAGAAACACTGATCTAGATAAGTTGAACACCCCTTGGAAGACCTCTGACTATCCCCAGGGGTACACGTACCCCTGCTTGAAAAGCACTGCTCTATAACCCCCAGATCCTCTTCAGCACTACTAGCCAATTACTGCCCATTTTGTATTTGTGCATTTAATTTTTCCTTCCTCAGTGAAGTACTTTTTACATGTATTTATTGAATTTAATCTTGTGGATTTCAGATCAATTCTCTAATTTGTCAAGATCATTGTGAATTCTAAGCACTTGCAACCCCTCCCAGCTTGGTGTCATCTGCAAATTTTATAAATGTACGTTCCATGCCATTATCCAGTTGCATTTATTGGTATAGAATTATTGGTATGGAAGAGAGGAAGGATGGTCTAGTGGTTAGGGCACTACCCCAGGGCTTTGGAGATAGGGATTTAAGTCCTTGCTCTGCCAAGACTTCCTATGTCAGCAGGCACACAAGCCTCTCTGTGCCTTAGTTCCCCATCCATATGTGGGGATGACAGTACTTCCTTAACTAATAGGGGTGTTGCAGATAAATACATTAAAGACTAGTGCTCAGCTATCACAGTATTGTTATATAAGTATAGATGCTGGTGAGTCTGGAGATTGGAAACTATCTGGGTTTTAGTTGCCTTTCTGAGCTCCATGATAAAGCAGAATATAACTTTATAAATATATTCAACCTGGACCTATTTATAGCATCTTCTTTCTTAAAATAAAGTCCCACAGACAGATAGTCTACAGCGTTCTCACCTTTGTATATTCCATTCCAACCACCTAATTGGGTATTTTGTTTTTGAGCCTCCAAGTGTCCTCCATGGTCAGATGTGAAATAAGTGAATGTGTTATTCTTCAAGCCTTCTTTGTCAATAGCATCCAGAATTCTGCCTATAAATAAAGAAAAATAGCGCTATTCAGTACTGAGAAACAGAGTTACAAATGTGTCATTAAGGACCTGATCCAAAGTCCAGTGAAGTCAGTGGGGGTTAGATCCTCAAAGGAACTTAGGTGTGGTGATGCTGAGGGTCACCACACCTAACTTTTAGGCATGTAGAAAATCACTGGGATTCATCACATCCAGGAGCGGCGCCAGGGTTTTTGCTGCCCTAGGCGGCAGCGCTCCTCCTCTGAGCATTCGGCGGCGGGGGTCCTTCTGCTCCGCATCTTCGGGGCACTTTGGCGGCGGGTCCCGGAGTGAGTGAAGGACCCGCACCGAATTTCCACCAAAGACTCGGAGCGAAAGGACCCCCCGCCGCCAAATTTCCGCCGAGGATGGCAAAATGCCATCCTGCAAATCCTGCCGCCCTAGGCGACCGCCTAGGGTCACCTAGTGGAAGCGCCGGCCCTGATCATATCTGAGTTGGGCACCTAAGCTCCATAGACAATGAATGGGAAGAGAGGGCACCTCAGAATGGGAACCACAAAAGCCCAGTATGCTAGCGGTTCCCCTCCTAAACTAGTCAATGGGAGATACCAAGGTAAGAGGGGTGTTTTAAACCCTGCCCCTCTCGGCAAGTTGGGCACCTAAGTCGGGGCTGCAGGGAGGCACCTCCCTCTGCTTGGAATTCTGAGCTGCAAACCCTCTCATGGGATTAGGCACTGTGATGATTTGGGAATATGTCTGTACAATTTATGAATTCTGTGTAAGATTATGAACCCTAGTATCTGTGTCAGGCTGCAAACTCCACTTTCAATGTTCAAACATTTGCCTTTTCTATGGTCTGTCTCTCTCCATGTTGGGTTGAACATTCCAAAAGCTGGTGGCATAAGAATAACAGTAGAGAGCAGTTGACTCTTAAGAATCCAATTGCTGGAAATTTATTCCCTTTGGACAAAAGACTGGTTTTAAAAAAGGTCTGAAGTTGGTCTGCTCAGGGCAGCAGTCCATTTTCTCCTGGCCAGGAGAGGGAGAGGTGTCACATAGTAAGTAACAGCCCCATTGGGAGGGCAGGCACTGCCCACTGTCCTGAACCTAGGTAGCCTCAAGAGCTCTGGACCACAACAGGGACTCAGATACCAGCTCAAAGCATGCCCTGGCATGATAAGGGAATTAAATATGGGTTTAGTGTTTATTGTTTTAAATGCTCTGTACTATCCTGTGCTTTGTACAACTAAGTATAGAAGAGCATAAAGGTTTTAGACTGTACATAGCATGTGTGTGTGTATATTGGATGCTTCACCACAACTGCCTTCCCCTGAGAGAGTTTCAGAAGCTTCACACCTTTGGGGTGGAGTTTTAGGAGAGGTGTGTTTAAGTAAGAGGGGTATCTCAGGGGGAAGTGCTGGTCCTGAGGGAGCTCTTCAGCCCACCTGTCCTAGGGCCCATTTCCAAGAAGGGGTAGCAGACTGAGAGTCAGTGCCCTGGCCAAGGGAGGAACAGTGCAGCAGCTTGCTGAGGCTCCAGAAGCTTAACACCCTGTGGATCCAGAGCACAGAGGCTTGGACTCTCCTCACAGCAGTCCTACTGGATGGCCAGCAGGGAGCACTCGCTAGGATCTGAGATAGGCACCTATGCTGTTTTTGCAAAAAGCTGGGGAGCGGGTCTGATCTCATAACTTTTAGCCCAGTATTTAGGAAACTCACTGGCAATAGGTGCCTCCTGTGGCTACAGATGAAGGAGCAACAGCTGCAGTGCATCAAAAGGAAGGATGGTCTAGGGGTTAGGGGCTAACCTAGTCTATGCTCCTCCACAAACTTCCTGTGTGACCTTGATTATTTAGGATTATAATCCAATTATTTAACTGGATTATTTACAGTTCCCCAGCTGTAAAACTGTGATAATAATAATAATTATTATTAATACCTAGGTCTAATATAGCACTTTTCATCTGTAGATATCAAGGCTTCTTGCAGTTAGCGTCATTAATCCCATTTTACAGATGGGTAAACTGAGGTACAGGGAAGGGGAAGTGATTTGCTGAAGGCTAGCAGCAGAGACGGGAATGGTACCCAAGTCACTGAGTCCCAATCCAGCGCCCTAGCCATTAGATTACAATTCCCTATCTCACAGGGATGTTGTGGGATAAATACATTAAAGACTGAGAGAGGTGCTCAGATACTAAGGTGATGACAGCCATATAGGTACCCAAGACAGATATGCGCAACAAGAAATAAACCACAGGGAACTGAGTACACTGTGCACGTTCAACTTCACACTGACAACTGTCATGTTTGAACCATACTGAATTAAATGTATGTTAAAAGCATTCTTTGAGGCCAGATGTAATAAAGTGTTTGTATTCTACAATTTGATTACATTATACTATCACAGCACTGCACAGAATAGAGTTTTTTAATTAAAAAAGAGAGTTACTCCAAAACAACTGCTTGTATTTGCTTCCTAAGAATGACATTATATGTTTAAAGCAAGGGGCAGTGTAACAGGGTGCTGGTCCTTGGGCACATCCGTATATTGTAGAGACCTGTTTCAGGCAATTTGTTATTGTAAATTATATCGGGTACCTACCATGCCTTTTAATTTTTTTTTAGACAAATTTAAATAAATAAAGTCAGTCTCATTCAAAAAAAGACCACTTACCCACCATCCAGTCCATCTCCTCTACATTATCTCCATATAAACCATGTCTACTCTTCCCAAGAAACTTCTCCGTGGTGATGAGGGGTGTGTGGACATGTAAAAAGGAAACAAAGAGGAGGAATGGGCCATGCTTGTTTCTAAAAACAAAACAAAAGATAAATTGTCACTGTCTCAGAAAAAGAGAGTTTTAGTTGAAAAACAATCCCCCTGCCCCCAAAAACAAATGGCCTTGAAATATATTGCTCGGTGTTTATTCAGTGACACGTTAGGCTATGTCTGCACTGCGAGCTAGGGGTGTGATTTCCCTGGTTTTGTACACATACTTGCATTACCTCTCATCAAGCTAGGATGAGTATAAATAGAAGTGTAGATACGGTAGCACAGGCAGCAGCAGTAGAAGCACGGCTGAGCCGTGCCAAGTACAAATCCACTTGAAACTGTACCTCTGTTGCTGCTCCCCATGCTGCCGTGGCTACACTGTATTGATACGTGTGATCGCTCTATGAGAGCTCATGTGACTATATGTATATGAGCAGAAGAATCATGCCTCTAGCTCGGAGTATAGACATAGTTTTTGTGGTCAACTCCAGTTAACCGTTCTTCTTAGAGAGGGGCTAAAACAAGAATTTTAGATTCAACCTTCTTTGAGTTTTGGGCTTCTTGTGGGAAAAGATCTACCTTAGTGGTTCAGATCCTGGGTTGGGTTCGAAGCAGGATGGAGCTTTTTTTCTGGTTCTAGGTTAGATGCAGATGGAATCTTACACAACTATGCTTGTGAGGTTTCAGACATGCAAAATTGAAGAAAAACAAATTCCAGGTGCATGCAGGTATGAAAGTTACCAGTGATCCCCCCCCTTAACAGAGCAGCCTTTATGTCAACGAGTGGCCATTAGGGGGAAGCAGACACTTCAAGTACACAGTAGCCTGAACTTTTCAACTGTTTTCCCTTCAAGGCCTTAAGGTAGTTGGAGCTGGTCCCAAGCCGGTTTTCACTGACCAGATAGCAAAAGCACGGGTCTGACCACCACCAATCAAGTGTTAACACGGCAAGGGCCTTTGTCTGAATGTGTATAAAGGATCTGTAAAATGTGTGTAAGACAGAGTTTTTGTACCAAGGTGCAAAGCTCTCCTTTCTTCTGCAGAATAAAGCAACTCCTCCTTATCCCTGTCTGGCTGTTATTGGCTCTCAGCTAGGTGGACCTGATATTTCGGTAACACAGGAATGGGACATTTTTCACACACAATAAATTTCATTTATAAACAATATATCTTTGTATTAGCAGGAACATATAAACTCCCAGCCCAAAGGTTGATGTTTTCTCTGTAACAGAGAAAGGGATTTCTGTTTGGGGGGTTGAGCATGGTCAAGGTGTTGCACAGAGTGGAGAATTTTGCCATTTTTACTGCAAAAGCCCTGTGCACTGGTGGAAAGGATACTCATTCACTGTGGGTTAGCTCAGATTTCACACATGAATACTTGCAAGGTGAGAATTAAGAGCTTTGTCTATTACAAGGAACTAATACAGTTGGAAAATCCAGTATTGCTTTTGATAAACTGTTCAGCCTATGGACTATTTTCTTGAGGGATGTTAACCTACAGACATCAAGCTAAAATTGTTGTTATTTGTGGTACTGTCTATCTAAGAGCCCCAGTCATGGACCAAGACCCCATTGTGCAGGGCGGTGTAAAAACAGAACAAAGAGTTGGTCCCTGCCCCCAAGGAGCTCACAGTTTAAGTATTAGAGGCAAGAGGTGGAGCCAGTCAGCCAGGGGAACACAAGGAATCGATGAAACAATACCATCATGCTGACCAGTCAGTTGTCTTAGCACATTAGCTGCCTAACCCAATGGTGACTTGTACTATTAGAGACATTTACAGTAACAATATAGTTAAGAAACATTAAAGGATAATATGATATTTATTGGTTACCGTTCAATAAATGAAACAGCCTCCTTAAGTATATTGGAAGTGGCTTTTTCTAGCTTCATTGGTTGTTCACTAATGTCATGGTTTCTCAGCAGGATACAGTTCCAATACTTTACAAATCCATAACTGGAGAACCAGGAGATGAAAAACAGGAAACCACACAGGGCAAAGCAGATGATTGCTTTCCATTTTACCAAGAATAAGCCGGTCAGTTTTCCAATCAAAAGTGTGAGCACTGTAAGGGCAATTATCTGACTGTAAAGCCAATATTTAGCTTGCACCAATGCGTTGAGCTGACGATTTTCTGTACTTTGGCATTCATTCACAAGGGTAAAAGGCATGCCATAAAAATAGTCAAAGCCATGGTTTAAAGGGTGATGGCAGTGATCACTGTGGGATTCACAGTTCATACCCTGATGCCACTTTCCTGAAAATATAAATGAAAAAGATTTAAAATCATATATCATTGACACTGGGTGCCCCTGCCTATATTCCCAAAAGTTTGGCTCTCCTCCTAAATGAAAATATAAAACAGATCAGCCGAGTCTAGGTCAGGGATGAAAGAGGTTAAATTTATATGTGGAAGCACATAATAAATAGAAAAACCAATTTACCCTCATCTAACTCAACTAACAGAATTCCAGTTAGGATGAAAGCCCAGATGAGGGGAGAGACATACTGAATGAGATCAAGAATGGAATTTTTTTTGATACTTAAATTGTAAGTTAGCCCTTACTCTAAAGAAGGATCCTTTGGGATCCAAGAAGGAGCTGATGGTAAGTACATCAGATAGCCTATAAGTTTAGTGTGACATCCACTCCTGGGAGGGAAGTCCTCTGTAACAGGATCTACACATGCTCAGCCCCCGCAATTCAACTTTATTTGGCTAAATTTATTTTAAAATGATCCCCAAAATATGGTGTTCTAATTCTACAGAATGTATAACTTACAGCATACTAATAATTGTTATTTACACAGACCATAATTAAGTTATATTATAGCACAAGAAGAATATATCTTGACACAGAAGAGTGCATAGTTATAGAAGAGCCTACAACTATGGTGTCAGTGGCTACAAGACTGGTAAAGGACCTCTGAGTACTACTAGCTGCTGTTGGTTGTGTTTTACAGTATAACATGAGAACCAGTCTGCACTATCCCTAGTCATGTTCATCCCTTTGAAGAGGGCTAGCACAAGACCTGTATATTACTAAGTCCCTCTTAAACCCACAAACTAAGAGCTAAGCAAAACTGAAATGGTGTAGAGGCCTGTGCTGGCCATCTATAAAAAGGTTAATTTTCACCCCCAGTATGCTTAAACACAAGAAGTGTCTTTCACTTTTTAGAACAATATTTTTTTGAAAAAAAAAGTGCTGTTTAAAGGACAAATCCTGCTATTCTTACTCAGGCACAATTCCTAGTGACTTCAGTGGGATTTTTGCCCTCTGTGTGGGGCCTGATCCACCACTGAAGTCAATGAGTATCTTCCCACTTTGTGCCTCACCTAATATAGGTACAGCTCATGAAGGTCCTGGTAAGAGACTTGGCTCTGGTAATATACAGGATGCACAAACATAGCAAGTTCACCCAGCAGGTGAGTGACTGAGCTGTAATTGTTTAAGACTATTGTAGTGTCTGGCAAGCACCTGCTCTCATAAGTCAATGCTTATTTTGTGGGTGTTTCCTAAAACATTATGTACTGAATTCACATCCTTTTTTCTGAACTGCTTTCAGTTTACTTTATACATCCATATTTACTCATTTTGGGCTTATCAGATATGTAAATTATGGTTTTTGTAAACAAATGGGCTATATTTCAAAATATTACAGTGCTTAAGAAGTTTTATAGATTGGAAACTGTAGTCTAGCTAATTTCTACATACTGTACCTATAAGTGCTGTCGTATAACCTTGCTGCTGCAGTATTCTGGCAAAAGTTGTTTCATTTGGAGGGAGCCCTCCTGAGCCACCAGTCCAATAAAGAATGCGCTGTTTAGTGCTGGATCCCATTCCTAAAGCATAATACAAAATAATAAATTACTTGTTTCTTTTCCTATTGTTCTCTTCGATGAATGGAAGGTCATGTTTTATTTAAAACCAAAATGCAATGATATGCTGTCAAAAAACCATAGAACTGGACACAAGGTCTATTTAATCAAGATCTATTTAAAGGAATTGCAATAGAAAATTGTACTGTTTAGACAGCAGTGAACCATTAAAGAGAGGTCCAACCTGATCTGATAGGGTATCTGCCAGTCAGGAAAGCAGCTCTGCTTGGCGTGCAAAGTGGAGCCGCAGCAATGTGCTGAGTAAGTTTCACTCCTTCCTTTGCCAGCTGATCAATATTAGGGGTCCTAAAAAGAAAAATGAACTATGATCAAATTTGAGACACACACAAAATAAAGCAGCATATTCAAGACCATCATGGATGAATCTACAAATTGTCGGCCTTATATACAACTAAATAGTGAGAAAATGTTTATATTAGTCCTATTACCATTACCTCTCCCAAGTGGTATTGATTAAAATAAAAAAATCAGTTACACTGGATAAATAAGGTGCAATAAAGAAAAACAAGAACCAAAGAGTACATCCCAGATGAAGAAAGCATATACTGTATTGGCATATGGAACCAGATATGGATATATGACAATACAGGGATTTATTTCTCCTGCCTGCAGAAAGGGAACCACTATGTTTTGCATTCTCACTGCAGAAATAAAAGTGAAGATAAGAGAATGGTCCTTTTCTGTTTTATCACTTTGTAGTACGTGACTTGAGTAACATTTTGTTGATTTAAAGCTTTTTATGTATTGTATATGACTGAGATTGCAAACACATAGTACAGTTAAATCTTTAAAAAACAAACAATCCAATTGTCTCTTGTGCCTGCCACTCAGTACTTCAGAAACAATTTTTACACTTTTAAATTATATTTTCCTTTTAAAAAACATCTCAATTCTGCAATTAAAATGATTACCATGTATTGGAAAACTCTCCAAAGAGAAAAACAATAGCTGCGTGTACTGTGCCTATCAGAAAGTTAGCCTGTCTTATTAAAGTGAACATACATTTTCACCAGCCTTTGGAGAAACATAAGATTTGACATACTGAAACAGACAAATTCCACATCAGGTCCAGCATCAACTCTTTGGCAGCTGCCAAAGCTGGAGAAAGGAAGGTGTAAAATACCCAGAATACACATAATAATGACTATAATAAGAAATTTCTCTTTCATCCAAGAACTTTCTTTATGCTCTCTCTCTCTCTCACACACAGTATTAATATGTCTAAATAAAAATGGATAAGTCAATCTTGGGATAACTATATCATGGACATGGAGACATCATTCCATGCACATATTACATTTAAACCTGTGCTGGTTGGAACTGACATTTGGTGTCAAATCCCAATTTCAAATGTAACCTTGGAGTACATGCACGCACATGTGCGCATGCGTGTCCGTCTGGGCAAATGAATCAACAACCATCCCAAGAAAGTCCCTTGCAACATAATATTTACTGTTGCCCATTTATTTTCTATATACTGTACACTGAAAAGAACATATTTAAACTGATCACCTAAGATGACAGGCAGCTACCTAAATAAGTAAGCCCAGGGTTACTTTAATTAATACGTTATTTTTCTAATATTAAGTAGTTTTGAACCTGTTCTCATACCTATTGTAAGCCACAGCCTACTGTGCTATCATTAGGACACTCCAAAGGAAAATGAAGAGCACTTTTCATGTATAATGAGATGGTGGAATACCGGTTGACTCAAGTATGCCTATCCTTTTTCTTGACTCTGTATTTCCACCAGGCGAGAGGACAACACTACACACCAAGATGAAAATTATGGGGACATTTTGATGGATTTCAGCTCCTCAATCCATGCCACAGTGACCATGACAATGTGACCTTACCTTAGTGTATCATTGCCATAGCAGCCTACATCCCCCAAACCAAGATCATCAGCCATCATCAGTAAAATATTGGGTTTAGAGGTACTTGATGCATACGTCCTTAGGCATGAAACCAGCAAAATGGCTAGCCAGCTCCTGAAATTCAAGAATTAAAAGAAAAGATTTATTTAATGGAGACATTTGTAACTTTCTGACTCATTTTAAAGTAAGTGCAGACTGAGGTGGTTCCTCAATGGTTCTGATTGATTGTAAATGCTTCCCACACCCCGTAAGCGCAATGTTATGAGATATCTATGTGTGTATATATGTAAATAGTTATCTAAGGTTCCAGAAGGTGGTGCTCATGAATATATAGAATATTCTGTGGGTTTTGTAGAATTAATAAAACTTCTTGTTGCATGTTGCTAATAGCTTCTTGTGTGCAGTTCTTCACGTAGAGATCTTCACACAGTAGAACCACTGCAGTTTCATTCACTGTATTAGGGTAGGAAAATACAAAGAATGTGGTCAGAGGTGTGGACCCCAGCATATCATGAACATATTTCTGGTAGGGTTCCCTTGAGCCACAACGCTAGGATTTGGAGGTGGTATGGAGGCAGGTTGGGTCTGGGGTGGGAGAGAAGGACTTTTCTGCTGGATCCATTACTACACAAATCCACTGGGCCCTCCTTCTGCAAAAAAAACAGTGCACCAGCTCCAGGGGTAACTGTAAAATTAAGGTTGCAGTTGCTGTTCAGTGACTCCACTTTTGTTCCTTGACCTGAGGGAGGATGGTTCTTCCCCTCCAGGTCTTACAAGACCAAGACAGTAGTTTTAAATGGGCATCAATTTTGAGCCGTGTAGCGGGGTGGTAACCCCGCTCCGGTCCAGAGGGGGCTGGGGCTGGAGAGCTAATTCCCTGGACGACCAGCAGGAGGCGCCGCAGGGGTGAGTCTGTACCGTTACAGTTTGGTGGAGAATGTAGGCATAAGCGGTCCACCCCTGACACAAGGGGCAAGGCAGGACAGCAGGACTATTGCCTGAGACGGTGGAGAAACTGAGGAACGGGACAATGGATCCCGTATACACCAGGGTATATTATGGAGAGACCCCAGGTATTGTCCCTGGGTGGGTCCCGGTGTCAGCGTCCCCAAGGAAGGGGGCTGATGTCCTGAAGGGAATCCGGGAGACCCAGGAGGAACGATGGGAGGTGCAACGGGCCCTCCATCGACAGATGGCCCAGCTAGCGAGGGAGCAGCGGACCCTAGTCCAACTCCTCCGGCAGGAGTGTTGGAGGAGCCGCTGGCAGGACGCGAAGTGGCGCGCCAAGGCCAGGAGGCCTGTGAAGGGGCGCAGGACTTGCTACGCCTGCAAACGGGCGGGGCATGTGGCACGGGACTGTCCCTATTGGGGTAGGGGCCGGGCGCCGCAACCCCTGCAGGGACGAGGGGAGATCCCAAGAACGGCTCGCTGGGTGAAGCAACCCAGGCGGTGGCTGACTTGTTGGGCCTGTGGGCGGTCGGGCCATGTGTGGAGGATATGCCCAGGCCCAACACAAGAGGTCCACGTCAGTCCTGGTAAGGGGACAGGACCCCAAAGGGACAATAAGAAGTCCCGGGCAGCCCAGAGGCGAGAAGCCTGCTGGGGCTGCCAGGAACCGGGCCATCTAAAGAGGCATTGCCCCCTCAGAGGGACTGAGGGGCAACAAGAAGAGGTGCCTGTAGGCCCGGAGGGACCAAACGTGACCGAGGCGGTGACTGGGATGGAGGGGACACCACAAGAGGCTGGGACCCAGACCGTCGCCACGCCAGACACGGAGAGAGAGACCCAGATGGAGTGGGCCCAGCAAGAGGCTGGGGACCAAGTGGGCCATGTCCAAGGAACAAAATGGACCCAGGTGGTTGTGGGACAGATGACCAAGGGGACCCAGACCCTGAGGGAAGAGGGCCTGGGGGACCCGGATCTACGGGCACGACTCGAGGCAGCAGAGCGGGCCCGCCGGCAGGCAGAGGCGTGTACCCGGGAGATGGCCCACGGCTGGGAGACTGCGGAGCGAAAATGTGCAAGCCTGGAGGGCCAACTTCGGGGACCCCAGGCCATAAGTCTCCCCTTCCCCCCCCAGGGGTGGGAAGCTTGAGGGGGGAGGTGTGTAGCAGGGTGGTAACCCCACTCTGGTCCAGAGGGGGCTGGGGCTGGAGAAAGCAGCTTATAGGCTGAGCTGATTGGGGGAAGTGGCTGCAGCTGGGGCCATGCCCCAAACAGACTCAGCTGGCCCTATGAAGGCCAGGGCA
>NW_020664376.1:5676078-5782639 GCF_002925995.2 Terrapene triunguis
GGGGGGGGGGGGGTGGAACATTCTGTGTGACAGTTGTTTGTGTTTCTCCCTGATGCACAGCCACCTTTGTTGATTTTAATTCCCTGTACCTGTACGCCATGTCGTCACTCGCCTCTCTCTCCCTCCCTTCCTCCCTCCGTCCGTCCGATACTAGTTTCGCGCCTTTTTTCAGACCAGACGCCATAGCACTGGGATCATGGAGCCCGCTCAGATCACCGCGGCAATTATGAGCACTATGAACACCACGCGCATTGTCCTGGAGTATATGCAGAGCCAGGACATGCCAAAGCAAAACCAGGACCAGCCGAGGAGGCGATTGCAGCCCGGCGACGAGAGTGATGAGGAAATTGACATGGACATAGACCTCTCACAAGGCACAGGCCCCAGCAATGTGCAAATCATAGTGTTACTGGGGCAGATTCATGCCATGGAACGCCGATTCTAGGCCCGGGAAACAAGCACAGACTGGTGGGACCGGATCGTGCTGCAGGTGTGGGACAATTCCCAGTGGCTGCGAAACTTTCGCATGCATAAGGGCACTTTCATGGAACTTTGTGACTTGCTTTCCCCTGCCCTGAAGCGCCAGAATACCAGGATGAGAGCAGCCCTCACAGTTAGAAGTGAGTGGTGATAGCCCTGTGGAAGCTTGCAACGCCAGACAGCTACCGGTCAGTCGGGAATCAATTTGGAGTGGGCAAATCTACTGTGGGGGCTGCTGTGATCCAAGTTGCCAGGGCAATGAAAGACCTGGTGATATCAAGGGTAGTGACTCTGGGAAACGTGCAGGCCATAGTGGATGGCTTTGCTGCAATGGGATTCCCAAACTGTGGTGGGGCGATAGACGGAACCCATATCCCTATCTTGTCACCGGAGCACCAAGCCACCGAATACATAAACCGCAAGGGGTACTTTTCAATGCTGCTGCAAGCCCTGGTGGATCACAAGGGACGTTTCACCAACATCAACGTGGGAGGGCCGGGAAAGGTACATGCTGCTCGCGTCTTCAGGCACTCTGGTCTGTTTCGAAAGCTGGAGGAAGGGACTTTCTTCCCGGACCAGAAAATAACCGTTGGGGATGTTGAAATGCCTATCGTGATCCTTGGGGACCCAGCCTACCCTTTAATGCCATGAAGCCGTACACAGGCAGCCTGGACAGGAGTCAGGACCTGTTCAACTACAGGCTGAGCAAGTGCCGAATGGTGGTGGAATGTGCATTTGGACGTTTAAAAGCGCGCTAGCGCAGCTTACTGACTCGCTCAGACCTCAGCGAAAAGAATATCCCCATTGTTATTTCTGCTTGCTGTGCGCTCCACAATATCTGTGAGAGTAAGGGGGAGACATTTATGGCGGGGTGGGAGGTTGAGGCAAATCGCCTGGCCACTGATTACGCGCAGCCAGACACCAGGGCGGTTAGAAGAGCACAGCAGGGCGCGGTGTGCATCAGAGAAGTTTTGAAAATGAGTTTTGTGACTGGCCAGGCTATGGTGTGAAATTTCTGTTTGTTTCTCCTTGATGAACCCTCTGCCCCCCCCCCCCCGGTTCACTCTACTTCCCTGTAAACCAACCACCCCACCCTCCCCTCCCCCCTTCGAGCGCCACTTGCAGAGGCAATAAAGTCATTGTTACTTCACATTCATGCATTCTTTATTAATTCATCACACAACTAGGGGAATAATTGCCAAGGTAGCCCGGGATGGGTGGGGGAGGAGGGAAGGAAAAGGACACACTGCAGTTTAAAACTTTAACTCTTATTGAAGGCCAGCCTTCTGATGCTCGGGCAATCATCTGGGGTGGAGTGACTGGGTGGCCGGAGGCCCCCCCACCGTGTTCTTGGGCGTCTGGGTGAGGAGGCAATGGGACTTGGGGAGGAGGGCTGTTGGTTACACAGGGGCTGTAGCGGCGGTCTCTGCTCCTGCTGCCTTTCCTGCAGCTCAACCATACGCTGGAGCATATCAGTTTGATGCTCCAGCAGCCGGAGCATCGACTCTTGCCTTCTGTCTGCAAACTGACGCCACCTATCATCTTCAGCCCGCCACTTGCTCTGTTCATCCCGCGATTCAGCCCGCCACCTCTCCTCTCGTTCATACTGTGCTTTTCTGTAGTCTGACATTGACTGCCTCCACGCATTCTGCTGTGCTCTTTCAGCGTGGGAGGACATCTGGAGCTCCGTGAACATATTAGCCCGAGTCCGCCGTTTTCTCCTTCTAATCTTCACTAGCCTCTGTGAAGGAGAAACATTTGCAGCTGGTGGAGGAGAAGGGAGAGGTGGTTAAAAAAAGACACATTTTAGAGAACAATGGGTACACTCTTTCACGTTAAATTTTGCTGTTCACATTACACAGCACATGTGCTTTCGTTACAAGGTCGCATTTTTCCTCTTATATTGAGGGACTGCCGGTTTGGTGTGAGAGATCACTCACGCAGTGCGAGGCAACAGATTTCGGCTTGCAGGCAGCCATGGTAAGCCACAGTCTTTTGGCTTTTTTAACCTTCTTAACATGTGGGAATGGTTTCAAACAGTAGCGCCCTCATTTCCCATACCAAGCACCCGTTGGGTTGGCCATTTAAAATGGGTTTGCAATGTAAAAGGAGGGGCTGCGGTTTCCGGGTTAACATGCAGCACAAACCCAACTAACCCCCCCCCCCCACCCAATTATCAGGGATGATCACTTCACCCCTCCCCCCCACCGCGTGGCTAACAGCGGGGAACATTTCTGTTCAGCAGAGCAGGAAGGGGCACCTCTGAATGTCCCCTTAATAAAATTGCCCCATTTCAACCAGGTGACCATGAATGATATCACTCTCCTGAGGATAACAAAGAGCGATAAGGAATGGATGTTGTCTGCATGCCAGCAAACACCGGGACCATACGCTGCCATGCTTTGTTATGCAATGATTCCAGACTACGTGCTACTGGCCTGGCGTGGTAAAGTGTCCTACCATGGCGGACGGGATAAGGCAGCCCTCCCCAGAAACCTTTTGCAAAGGCTTTGGGAGTACATGAAGGAGAGCTTTCTGGAGATGTCCCTGGAGGATTTCATCCCCATACACGTTAACAGACTTTTCCAGTAGCTGTACTGGCCGCGATTGCCAGGGCAAATTAATCATTAAACACGCTTGCTTTTAAACCATGTGTAATATTTACAAAGGTACACTCACCAGAGGTCCCCTGTGTGCCCTCAGGGTCTGGGAGCACGCCTTGGGTGAGTTCGGGGGTTACTGGTTCCAGGTCCAGGGTGATAAACATATCCTGGCTGTTGGGGAAACCGGTTTCTCCGCTTCCTTGCTGCTGTGAGCTATCTACATTATCTTCATCCTCATCTTCCTCGTACCCCGAACCCGCTTCCCTGTGTGTTTCTCCAGTGAGGGAGTCATAGCACACGGTTGGGGTAGTGGTGGCTGCACCCCCTAGCATGGCATGCAGCTCCGCGTAGAAGCGGCATATTTGCGGCTCTGTTCCGGACCTTCCGTTTGCCTCTCTGGCTTTGTGGTAGGCTTGCCTTAGCTCCTTAATTTTCACGTGGCACTGCTGTGCATCCCTGTTATGGCCTCTGTCCTTCATGGCCTTGGAGACCTTTTCTAATATTTTGCCATTTCGTTTACTGCTACAGAGTTCAGCTAGCACTGATTCATCTCCCCATATGGAGAGCAGATCCCGTACCTCCCGTTCGGTCCATGATGGAGCTCTTTTGCGATCCTGGGACTCCATCACGGTTACCTGTGCTGATGAGCTCTGCGTGGTCACCTGTGCTCTCCACGCTGGGCAAACAGGAAATGAAATTCAAACGTTCGCGGGGCTTTTCCTGTCTACCTGGTCAGTGCATCTGAGTTGAGAGTGCTGTCCAGAGCGGTCACAATGAAGCACTGTGTGATAGCTCCCGGAGGCTAATAACGTCGAATTCCGTCCACACTACCCCAATTCCGACCCGCTAAGGCCGATTTTATCGCTAATCCCCTCGTCGGAGGTGGAGTAAAGAAACCGGTTTAAAGGGCCTTTTAAGTCGAAAGAAAGGGCTTCGTCGTGTGAACGTGTCCAGGCTTAATTCGATTTAACGCTGCTAAAGTCGACCTAAACTCATAGTGTAGACCAGTTCTTAGACAGTCAGGAGATGTGGTTGAATTTTGAGTCACTGTGTGCTTTATGTCATCTTTCCCTCCTTCTCTCCTCTCACACATCTAACTTCCAGAAGCATATTCTGATATCCAAAAATTTAGTTTTTCATCTGACAAGTTATTTACTTGGGAACATACATTGATCACAACAGTCAATAATAAAACTCAATATTGGAATGCTACAGGAATGGGAAAGAAATTGTTTCTCATTTAATACCTTTAAGATGAATAAGACAATTTCCTTCCTCGCTTTGTAGCATGACAACATTCTAGTCAGTTCCTTTTCTGCTAATCAATTGAAATGTGCGAGTCACATGTTTGCAGGATCAGCCCTAGACACATCTTAAAAAATATATATATTTAAAAATCAGTTCCCATTTATTCACTTTCCAAGTCACAAATTCTTCCTACAGCAATTGGTAACAGAATTAATGCCTACAAGCAGGTGAAACAATACAGCTCCCTGTATGGTTTAGGTATTGTAGTTATCATAAACTGTGGCTGCACATATATACACCATGCAGATGCCATAGTCCTCCATGGGGATCAAACTAGGCACTAAAATGACAGGCTTCTACTTCAGTGGGCGCTGTAACCCATGGGTCAAATTTGTCCTGGTGAATCTGAGTAGAGTTACACCAAGGATGAAATTGACCAAGTATTTCCGAATTCTTTACTGAGCAGCACCTCATTCACTTAGATATTTGCTTATTATATTAAATTACATAGATTTCTCCAAACTATTTTTTTTCTTGTTCGTTAATTTAAGTGGTATATCCCACCAATGATCACTATACTTCTTTACTCAAGATGATTGTAAACATATCAAGTAAGTTTATTTATTTTATACATTTTTATTAGCATCATTTATTAGTAAAACTGGCAGTTACAAACTATAACAGGACCCTTTGCTCACCAACCAAAAGCTACTTTTAGTAATGATTGCGCAAATGACAATAAAAAAAATCTTAAAGAGCAATATTCTGCTTTCTGGCATGCATGATCATTTACTTTACTGATATCCAGTTAAAGCTGCAGTTTGTTCAAAAGTTGTTGAAAATTTGCAGTTGGTTCTTTCCTAAGCCAATTTCACTTTTTCTTGTGTATATATCTCTGACAGTTTCAAATATTTATCTATAGCTAAATGCCCAACAGAGAATGGAGTTATACCTCTGCAAGGCAGTGATGTGCTGGGAAAAGGAAGTAATTGTAACACAGACGCCACTGTATCTGGATGCTTTATGGCCAAAATATTCAGACTTGGGTGCCTCAAGTGAGGCTCCTAAATACTTATTAGAAGGCACAGTCTCTCCAGGTCCTATTCTATGTGTACATGGAGTGCACTTTATGCACCTAACTAGTAGTGGAGAGCGAATGGGAGAAAGCACATTCATAACCTCCTTGTCCCCACTTACAGCCTCTTTGCTCCCCAGAGAGAGAGGGCAGTAGAATAGCATATTTAAGGGATAATTTGGCCTAAAGGAGACATGATTTTTCAGAAATGATGTTATTACACATTGACTGTAGCAGAGCATTCACAGTTGCAGGGTTTTATGAACCACCACCTATTTTACAGAGCAGGGTGGGCATTGTAACCTTCTTTATCACACCAGCAAAACGGGAATGTCCCACAGCACGGCTGCAGCCAGGGCTTCCACATAATGTTATACAAAGAGAGCTGCTGTGGGACTGGAGTCAGCGTCTGGCGATGCTCCTGAACAGTTCTTGCTATTCTGCTTATTACTGTGTCAAACAGGGGCTCAGTGTGAGGTGATAGAGGTTTGGCCTCAGACGGGTCTCTCGAGAGATCAAAGAGTAAAGGGGGGTCATGATGGGTTACACCTTCCCCAAAACATGGGCAAATTCCTCTTCCATAACACGCTCCAGCACCCTCTGGATGGAATATTGGGGTCACATAATGAGCCTTCCACAGTGCACCACCTGGAAGGAGAGAAACCAGATATAGGGACCAAATGATGAGTATAACATAGCACTATAGTATTTGAGAGTGCTCCTTTAAGGAATACAAAGACATTTACCAATGAAAATATACAAGGTTACAAGGCTTCTTAAAATCCTTCAGAACAGATACTGATTTTGAAGGCACTAGACATTGTGGAGATGAAAACTTCTGTAGGATGGTACAGTACGTGTTTTTATTAAACTTCCGCTTACATCTTTTCTCTGTTGATTGCAAATAGTCCTTCGTAGTGGTGCACCTTCTGCTGGCATCAGACATCATTACAACTTCCATGCCAGTTTTGACTTGACAAGAACCTCAGGAGTCAATCCATAGATTCCACAGAACTTGGACCAAGCACAGACAACTTCACTGAGGTTATGTCTACACTACGCAGCTTTTAGCGACAAGCCGTGCTGCTAAAAGGCGCACAGTGTAGCTGCTCTTTGTTGGCTATCCTGCTGACAAAAATCTTCCACCCCCAACAAGCGGCATTAGCGTTGTCAGCAGGAGACCACTCCTGCCGGCAAAGCGCTGTTCACATTGGCACGTGTCGTCGGCAAAACTTTTGTCTTTTGGGGTGTGTGTTTTTTTTAAACACCTCTGAAAGACAAATTTTTTGTCATTCAGTTGCCAGTGTACTAAGTGGACTAAGTATTATTGCAAAAAAGCAATCAGTTAGGGTTGCTATGATGACTGCTCCTATGAGGAGAAAATATTTGCTAGAATTTGTATCCCTCATGGGGAGAGTGTCTATACTCACTGTCCTTTTGGTGCCATCGCACCGCGTGTAAGTATGACCCACAGTAGTGAAACATGAACTCGTGCTCTGACTGTTGAACTTTTCCTTGTAGTAAAGGCATCAGGTTCCGGCCATCAACTACCCTGATGTGATGGAAATAAGAGAAGTCACCAAACTGGGACAATAAATATTGTATTTATTACTCACTCTGCAGTAAAAAATTCTTAGTGCCACTGGCACTACATCTACAGATTGTTTACATGTTTATCTGTATATAATTTCCCTGCTGCACTTGTCCTACATTTAGAACAGCTATTAAAGAAGTTAAGCAAATACTGTAAATCCCTAAATAAAATGCTTTTTAAAACAAAAATTCAGACTTATCCCATTGAATAGTACACAAACAGTTTTTACAAAGACTTAGTTCTTATGGAAAACTAAGACCCCTATTCAGGAAAGCATCCCTAATGAGAACAGCACTTAAGCATGCTTTCCTGAATAGGGATGGATTTAATCACATAAGTGCATCCCTGAATTGGGGCCTAAATTAGTATTTAATAGTTTTCTTGTAATAACGCTGGCGAGTAATTTTTTCTCTCCTATGTATAAGCATTTCTAAAATGTATTTCACAAATGGTATCTAGGTAAATTTTTCCGATACTTTACTTTTCCCCTTTTCTCCTAGAGCAAAATTTTCAAAAGCAGCTAAGTGACTTAAGAGTCCCATTTTTAAGGCACTTAGGTGCTTTTGAAAATATTACCCCTGGCGTGTATATTTCTGACACTTCTGCAATTAGGAGCAGTGTGGCATTCGGGGGATGGCCTCCTCACTCACAGCTTTCACCACACTCTTGTGGCGGTGAGTGTGGGGATATTGAACAGTAGGGTTGAAATCCTAATCCCACTGAAGTCAGTGATAACTCTCTCATTGACCTCAAGGGGACTAGGATTTCACCCTAGAGTCTACTGCCTTTCACAATACCAGTATTCTGCTGGCAGATGGCTGCCTTTCAGTTGCTAAGGGACCACAGGGCATCCACTTTCTGGCAACGGAGTAGTCAAGCCTAAGTGATCAGGAGACTGCGATTACAAATGGCAATTCCATTCATTTTGCCAACTCCCCCCTCTGTTACATCCCTTGGGGTAAGGGCTGAGGCAGAGAGAGATGCTTTGGCCTCCTCCTCAGACAGGAGGGTCATGGGTGGGCAATATTTGTAGGACAGAGAGCACTGCACTTGGCAGATTAAGTATATGGAAAGTAGATTCTTGACTGCCTGATTCTCTGTCTGGTGATGTGAGAACACATCTAGGCCTCTATAGGAAGTATGCTGGGAGCTCTCCTCACAAGATTTATCTTGCTCAGGGAGAGAAGCACATTTCACAGAACATGGCTGCTAAAAAATGGGTTATAGCTGCACGGACCAATCGAAAGAGCTGCTCTTTTCTCATGGGGGCACAGCTAGAGAAAGTCTCTCCACTCCATCTAGCGCTTGTTGTGGGAGAGCAAACAGCAAGGAGAGACATGGATAGAAAAAACGCATGCTTTGGAAGATAAGATGTAAGGAGGAGGAAGGGCTACAGAGAGGGTTATGAGGAGACATTTATGGGTCTTTGTGGTGCGGGAGGGAGGAAAGCCTTCTACAGTTTCCACAGAGCCTAGCAGGAATTGTCGCAACCCCTATATGGAACTCAGTCCCTTCCCTCTCGTCGATTTCCACCACAAGCCTCACTACTCATAAGGGCCCATGTGGGGTCCATGTATGTCTGTTTGGCCCCTGCACTTCTATTACCCTAAGTGTTTTTAATTGGATATACGTCTACACTGCAACAAAACAACCAGGGCTGGCCCCTATCAGCTGATTCGGGCAAGCAGGACTCGGGCTGCAAAATTGCACTGTGATGCTGTATGACTGGAAAATGACTGTTTATATAATTAATATTGCCACTTGTTATGCAATTGCAACAAATCTTGTACAAAGTATGTCATGTAAGGTGTTAATGGAAAAGTTATGATTTGATGAGTAGGATTATTCTGTTTATACGCATGTATCATTTTGTATCTGAGGTTATGAATATTGGCTACACAGATCTATATTTCAATTGTGTTTGCTCCTGGGATAACACCCACAAGGCAGTTTACGTCCAGGCTAGCCAACACATTGTGAATGAACTATTCAAGTTGATGGCCCATTAAAAGAACACTTAATTCTCACAATGGGCCACAGAAAAAGCTTGTCCCCACCTGGTTAGCCCTCCTGTAGACACTTTAGCCAGAATACGGGTAATGGCTTCTATGAGTCATCAAAGCATGCAAGGGCATGTGACCCTGGACTCCATCTTGTGCCTGTAATTTTCCACAAAGTAAGACTGAGAGCAGTCCCTCAACAAGGACCCTGGAAGCATCTCCATTTTGCCTCTTTCCTGCTCTGATCTCTGGACTATGGATTTACACTAAAAGGAGCATTCCAACCAATGGACGGAGGACCTTCCAATCGTTTGGAAGTTACCAGAGACTTTACAAGCCAGCAGTCTGTAACATCACAGCTACAAACTTGATCCAAGAACTTTGCAATGTATGTATATGATTTCTTTGACTACTTTAACTCTCTCCTTCTTTTCTCTTATAAACAAACATTTATATATTAGATACTAAAGGATTGGCAACAGTGTGATTCTTGGGTAGGATCTGAGTTATATATTGATCTGGGTATGTGGCTGATCTCTTGGGATCAGAAGAACCCTTTGTTTAGTGAAATTGGTTTTCAATAACCACTCATCATAAAGGCTAGTGTCTGGATGGTGAAATAAGGGCTGGGATGCCTAAGGAGACTGCATTTTTTATTTCTTTTTAACCAGTGTGGTGAGACAGAAGTTTACTTTTGTCACTGGTTTGGAATATCTAATGATAGAATAACCACCAGCTTGGGGGTGAGTCCAGCCTATTTCTCAGCAGTTTGTCCTCAATCTGGTATTCTGAGATGTGACCCACTGAGGCATGGTGACATGCAATGTAAGCTTTTGGGCTTGGGCTAGAACCTGGGATCTGAGAATCAAGGGGGGAGGGTTTCAGAGCCCGGGGTCCATTCCATTTACACAACAATGTTATAGCCCCACAGTCTGGGCCCTGAGAGCCCAAGTCAGCTGACATGGGCCAGCTGTGGGTGTTTTATTGCAGTAGTAGACATACCCTTAATTAGTTCATTTCATACTCTCTGGGGTTTCCTTGTTCTGACAACTATCCTACCCCTATGCGCTACATGCTATAACCCATAGTAATATCGCACATTATGATTGTATAGCAGCAACATAAACCATCAAAGCCCATTGCTTAGTGCATACCACACTATGAATGTAAAGTTTAGCAAGAGCATAAGCAGCAATATTGTCATTACAGATATAGGGAGTGAATATATTTTGTTGTCTCCTTACCTGTCCTGGGGCACAATCCCTCCACCCAGGTGAGCCACTGTGGGATAAATGTCCATAAGGCTTGTAGGTTCATCAATAACTGTGTCAGCAGGAAAGACTCCTGGCCACCTAAGTATCCCTGGCACACGGATGCCTCCTTCCCAGCCTCCCATGCCTTTTCCACCTACAGCAAAGTGACATATAACAGTTATGACTCATTAACAGACATTAGACTTGTACATGAAATTAGAGACAGATGGCAGCAGCACATTGCTCATCCCTAAGGTTTAATTCCATGGTTAAGTTCTGATTTCATAAACTTCAAGAGGGATGCACAGAATCACTCAAAAAATAAAAATCAAACACACCCTCCAAAACTGGGAAGCTGTGTGTAATTAATGTCTTGACTTGCAGCGTGGGATAGATGGGAAAATGGGCAAGCAAGCTTTCAAATATGTGTTCTTCGGCAATAATTTTCTTTTTCCCCTCACATAGCTCCTCCTGCACTCAGCTGTTAGTCTAAATCCTTTTGTAGGGTCAGAATGGGGTGACAGGAAACTTTTGAGAGCCTACACCAAATAGCCCCATGGCCTAGCAAAAAGGGAGGGACTGTACACTCTCTGAGAACACATAAGACTGAAGGGTATGAAATACGTCTTAAACCGCATTTAAAGAGCCTCATCCCCCATTTTAATTCAGAGTCTAACATTTTCAAAAGTGACTCTTGCATGTAGGATTTAGTCACTTAGGGCGGGTCCACACTACCCGCCTAATTCGGCGGGTAGAGATCGATCTTCTGGGATCGATTTATCGCGTCTCATCTGGACGCGATAGATCGATCCCAGAAGCGCTCCCCCGTCGACAGTGGAACTCCTGCTCGCCGAGAGGAGGAAGCGCTGTCGACGGGGGAGCCTGCCTGCGCCGCGTGGACCCGAAGTAAGTACTTTTAGTTCGATATAGGAAAAGTCGACTTCAGCTACGCTATTCTCGTAGCTGAAGTTGCGTTTCCTATATCGATCCCCCGCCCCAGTGTGGACCAGCCCTTAGGCGTCTAAAACCTAAGTGCCTATTTCACTTTTGAAAATGAGATTTAGGCTCCAAAGTCACTTAGGTGGTTTTGAAAAAGTTACCCAAGAACTTCAAAACCAGAAACATGAATCTGAATAATACAAAAGCTATCATATACCCTTATTTGAACTTTCAGTCAAATGATTTTCCCTAACCACATAGTACACAGGAATCAGGCAGCTATAGAGAGAATAAGAATTCTACACAGATCAAGCATCAGGATGCTCAGACTGCCTACGTGCTGAAGAAAAGATGTGTATTGTGGCACAGTTGGGTACACCCAATATAGCCATCAGGTTTCCATGTCTTTTAGCTGCTCGCCATTGCAACCTTGTTTCCCCCTGCCCTCCAAATCCCATCAGACTCATTCACCAAATCTATAACGTACTGCTTCCATTCAATGGCAGCAATCAGAGCCAATTTACCGTCCAACTGCATGAGGAAGAGCCAGGAGCTAGCAAAAGTTCCTCCTTCCCCTCCCCGAAAACAGGCGAACTCTCCCTTTCAGTAGTACACAATTTCCACAGCTCAGGGAGTCACAGTTTCAACTCTTTGCCCCTGGCTGTGTAGTTGGCAAGTGCTACACTAAAAATCAGGCCAGGTTGCAAAATTAATACAAGCTGCAGTTTGAAAAATGAAAACATTTACATTCTTTCTGATTGGCATTTGTCTTGTTTAGAGTATACTGAAAGCAACAAAACCGTGCAGTGATTGCCTTCTCACTGTAAGGGACAGCACACTCCTCCTTTCCTTTTCTGTTCTGATTACCCACGTATCTGTGATTTCTGGGGCAAAATAAGTAACCATAATTGAATTTGTCTGACTGCATGGAAATCATTCACATTTACTGTCTAGTAGGAATGATTCCATAAAATGCCATTGAAGCTTGTGAATGTCAAGAGCTTGTGTACACAAAGAAGAAAGCTTTTTTAGGGACCACTTCTCCTTACTGTTTTCCCTCGCTCTCTACAAAAGATCAGTTAATAACTAATTTAATACAAATATTTTTCTCTTCCATGAAGTCTTCCATCCAAGGAACAAATATTGATTTACAGGCGTTATGCAAGCTTCACAATACTATTGTGAGACAGGCAAGTTTAATACCTTAATTTCAGAGAAACGAGATGCAGCACAGAGAGATTAAGTTTGCTGTCCATGGTTACACATGACAGCTGTGCTAGAACCAGGAATAGAAACCAACTCACATTGAACCCATCGGTGTTAGTCAAGCAAATTAATTTTCTATTGCATTTCTTAACTTAAAAGAAATCGTACCGTATTTCTTACCTTTATATATGCCATTCCAGCCACCTAGCTGAGTTTTTCCTTCTTGAGCCTCCAATTGTCCTCCATGGTCAGAGGCAAAATATGTGAATGTGTTGTTTTTCAAATCTTCCTTGTCAATAGCATCAAGAATTTTGCCTGTAAATTAAAAGAAAGACAGAAAAACAGTCAAAAGTTTGCTATGAATCAAACAAAAAGATCAAGATCTAATTAAAATGATTAGGGAACTAAAGCTTTGCAGAGCCCTTGCAGAAATCTTTAATAGCTTTTAAGACTCTAAAAGCTTGGTTGATATCAGTATTGCACCTTTTAAAATCCACTGATACATTTAAAGAAAATCTCTTTCATAAAGGACACTTACCCACCAACCAATCCATTTCTTCTACATTGTCTCCATATAAACCGTGTCTGCTCTTCCCGAGAAATTTCTCCGTGGTGAAAAGGGGTGTGTGAACATGTAAAAAGGAAACGAAGAGGAGGAATGGTCCATGCTTGTTTCTTAAAAAATTAAATGAATATTTTTTTTGTGCAATTTTAGAAAATTCTAGAAGCTTTCACATTCACACATGCACACACATAGATTATAACTAGAACCACAGTCATCCTGACATAATGCCATTGACCTCAATTTGGCTGGTCCACGGAGCATTGTCTCTCGTAATGTGCACAATAGATGACACTAGCTATTTTGGGGGGTAATGTCTCTCCCCAGAAGGGTTTGCATTACCAGGCACCAAACAGTACACTGTTACCCCGATATAACGCTGTCCTCGGGATCCAAAAAATCTTACCACGTTATAGGTGAAACCACGTTATATCGAACTTGCTTTGATCCGCCGGAGCGCACAGCCCCGCCCACCTGTAGCTCTGCTTTACCGCGTTATATCCGAATTCGTGTTATATCGGGTCACGTTATATCGGGGTAGCGGTGTATATATTTTCAAAACAATTGCCTTAGTGAGAACAATCCCAGAACCTCCTCACAAGAGGGCTTTACCTCAACACAAAATTTAGCTATTTTCCACTCCATAGTAAAGAGAAAGAGAGAGTGTTGCACCATGGAAGGCTGTAAACTGAGTGAAAGAAAAAAGAGGGACACATGATAATGGAACAGTTAGGCAGAAATTAATGTCAGACTTCAAGGTGTAAAACAGTTATCACATGTAGTCAGGAAGGGTAAATTTTTCAAAAACACCCCTATGACTTAGGCTTCTAACTCCAATTTTCAATGCAACTTAGGCACCTTTACTTACAAAAGTATTTAGATGCCTAAAGATGCAAATAGATGCCTAGAGGAATTTTCAAAAGTGCCTAAGTGAGTTAAGCATCTAACTGAGTGGTGGGCAAACTGCAGCCCGCGGGCCACATGCGGCCCATCAGGGTAATGTGATTGCGGTCCATGAGACATTTTGCTGATGTTGACCATCTGCAGGCCCGGCCCCCCGCAGCTCCCAGTGGCTGCAGTTCACCATTCCCAGCCAATGGGAGCTGCAGGAAGCAGCAGCCAGCACGTCCCTGCGGCCCGGTACTTCCTGCAGTCCCCATTGGCTGGGAATGGTGAACCGCGGCCACTGGGAGCTGCGGGGGGCCAGGCCTGCGGATGGTCAACGTCAGCAAAATGTCTCGCGGCCTGCAATCACATTACCCTGATGGGCCGCGTGCGGCCTGCGGGCTGAGGTTGCCCACCACTGACTAACTCCTACTGAAACTCTTTCACTGAAAGTCAGTAGGACACAGGATCCTAAGTGCCTATGCCACTTTTGAAAATGGGACTTAAGCGCTTTTGAAATTTTTACCTGAAGTTTTGTCTGCTATGTATAGCACAGTACAGTTATTTGGATGTCTCATGGGGCTTTTTGTAGTTTGTTCCCTTCCAGATGAGCACCAAAGGGGATGAGCTGCTGCACGAGGCAGGATACCTGACCAAATAGATCAAATGGTCAGATTTACTATGGTTAATTTGTCTATATTCTTATGTAAAAAAAATAAAGATGTCTGAAAGGGAGTGAGAGCAATATAAGCGAGAGAGAATAGCCTAGCAACCACTGTAGGAGAATTGCTGGATTATGTAGTGCTGGACCAGAAACAGCCCTCCATTAACAGAGATGGGGGGCTGGCAAGAGAGAAAGAGCAGCCTGAAAGCTAAAAGATGGGACAACAGGCTAGTAGGGGGGGTGGGGGGGGAAACAATAATGGAAACCTAAAAAATAAGTAATTGCCAAAGAGCATGTTTTATTTGCAGCAGTCTTGTGCTGTAATGGTGCCACTCTTCACTGGTACAGTGGAGAGTATAGACCATCAGGCTTCAGCCCATCACAAGCTCTCCATAAAAATTACTTATTCTCTCACTACAGCTTTTCAAAAGCATTTACGTGACTTTGGAGCATGCACCCCACCGATTTTCACTGGGACTTACGAGCCTAAATCACCTGGCACTTTTGAAAATCCCACCCATATGGGTCACCAAGATGGCCCCAATTCCGCAGTGACTTACACCTCAGATGATACCATGGACTTTGGCCCAGCAGTCTTTCATGATAAATATGAAGAGATAGATTTAGTTAGGAAAAAAAACTTTTAGAGTTTGTCTGATAGCTGGGGAAGCTACAGAGTGTTCTTTTGCAAATAATAAAAAAATTGAAAAATGAGGCCTTAGTCACATATGTCACCTGGTTAAAACCTCTCTTATTTGAAAAGCTCCAGGTAGTTGAAAAGATCCAGGATTGCTGAAATAAAGTCGAATCCTTGGTGTACTCATTTGTTGTCAATACTCAAAATGCTCTCCCCATTAACATGTCATTCATACTGGTACTCTTTTCTTGGCTCCAGAAACCAAGTCAGTGAGCATGTGTTTGTGGGCAGAAATTTCTTATGTGCTTCAAAAATATTTGAAAAAGAATTATCCAGAGACATTAACAGCTCCTGCAAAAAAACCCACTTGCACCAAGGATCTTAAAAACACTCCTGGGATCTTGTCTCCTTTAAGAAAAAAGGAAGGCCTTTAGTTACCTTTCAATAAATGAAACTGCTTCTTTAAGCACAAGGGCAGCCGTCCTTTCCAACTTCATAGGTTGTTCAGTAATGTCATAGTTCCTCATCAGGATACAGTTCCAATATCGCACAAATCCATAACTGGAGTACCAGGAAGTGAAAAAAAGTGAGCCAGCTAAGGCAAAGCAGGCAACTATTTTCCAGCTGGCGGAGATCAAGCCAGTAAGCTTTCCAATGGTAACTGTGAGCACAGCAAGGGCAATTATTTGAGTGTAAAGCCAGAGTTTGGCTTGAAGGGCTGCATCCAACTCGGGAGGTTTGTTTTTCTGACAGTTGTTTAGAAGAGTAAAAGGCATGCCATAAAAATAATCAAAACCATGGTTTGAAGGGTGGTGGCAGTGATCATTGAGGGCTTCACAGTTCATACCCTGATGCCACTTCCCTGAAAGTTAAATAAACAAAGAACGGCAATTGTTAGGGCTGGGATTTTCAAAGAAGCCTTAGGAGAGCTAAGTGCCCATTTAAATGGCAGTTGGGCACATAAATCCCCTAGGTTCCTTTGAAACTCACAGCCTAGAACATTAAAAAGCACTTGTAAAAGATGGAGTTAGCATGCCCTGCAATGCACATACCTGCTGTGCACGACCTGGAAGAAGAGCCATGGATTTCCCTGTGTTTGCAGTCTTTTATTGTGCTTGTCTTATCACAGGCCCTGAATCTAAAAAGGGATCTTCATAGGTGCAAGGATCCACCTGTGGTGAAATTCCAGTGAAGCCAGCAGAACTCCATATTGGCATAAGAGTTTTTGTGGACTCTGTAGGGGATCCTGGGGCCATAGACTAAGCTACCCAGGGAAGGGATTTGTTTTGTTAAAAATATTATTCTGCATCTATGCAGCCATATAAGCAATGAGTACTGAAACATACTGCAGGAAACACATGTATCAACATTTGTAAAATAATAGTTTTCCACAAATGTAGGCAACTGTAACTACACCTCTACCCCAATATAACGCGACCCGATATAACATGAATTCGGATATAACGCGGTAAGATTTTTTGGCTCCCGAGGACAGCGTTATATCGAGGTAGAGGTGTATAATAAATGTAAAGGTGAAAGGAATGCCACTAGTTTGCTATAATGTAACTCTTCCCCCAAAATGAATACCTGTTATTCTTTCAATTTTGGCATATGGCAATGTGCGATTATGTTTATATATATTTTATATATAACCCACAAAAAACTATGTTAAAAGAACATTTTTAAGATTGCAAAGGCAAGCACTAAAAAGTTATTCCTAAACAAAGAAACATTTCCTATGTCCAAGTGCATTTAAGAAGGTTTATAAATCCACATGCAATGGTCTATCTAAACTTAATTCCAAAATCCCTGTGCATTATAAGCCCCCTCTCCAAATAAGTCTTCTCATGTTGTCAGACCCATACCAGTATCCAATCCTCAGTGGGAGAAATGACTAATCTTTCATCTGTGTAAACCAGTATTACCTCCTAATCCCAAATTCTAACAGAAAATGCCTGATTTTCCTCTTGTTACAAATCCAAACAAAAAATATAAAAGATGAATTTGCAAGCATTGCAAACTTTTTTCTTGTTAACTTGATATGCACAAAGAATTGCTTCCAGTTTATACAATCTGAACACAGATTCTAGTAAGGGCATGTCTACACTGCAGCATAATCCTGGGCTCAGACTCAGGCTTGAGTCCAAATCCTCCTTCCATCTACATCCAAATCTCTCAGACTCGTGGTCAGACCTAGGGGCTTAGGACCTTCTGGAGCTGGAGGGTCCAAGCCTTTGTCAAGCCAGGACCCAGAGTTAGAACCCTATTGCTTTGCAGTGTAGACACATCCCTGGTTAACTCATGTCCTGTGAGTCCACCAAAAGTATCCTACAATTTCATGGACCGACTTCCTTTGCCTTCTCTATCCCAACAATCTCCAATCACCTCCAGTGAAAAACAGAAGCCACCCCTTTTGGCGAGCAGCAGCAGCTCATCAAGTCAGCATTAAACCTACCATTGTTTTCTGACCACCAAGCTACAAATACCATCAAAGAACCTTCTGTGTTTGCAACAGAAACTGAACAGAACAAGTCTTTTGCAAAGCGTGCTGCCTAATGATTACGGGAACACAGCCAGATTTTGGTGAATCTCTGGTGCGAGGCCAGTAAAACCGTAGATTTTAGTAAGACTACCTGGAATTATCCCACATATCAGCAGATCGCTAAAAAGCTTGCAGCATTGCAAATTTTCTGGACCGGTGAGCAAGGCAGGGAGAGATTAAGAGGCTGAAGAGCAAGTGCCGGAAGACCACAGACCAGAACTGCACCTCGGGTAACGCACCAGCCAAATGCCCATTTTATGAGGTGTTTGATCAAGTGCTGGGCACTGTGCCCAGCACGGAGCCAACTGTGCTGCACAACGACCTAGTCAGCCGAGATGGTGCCCTCCTGAATCCATCATGTGAAATTCTTCATGCAAAAGTTCTGGATCCACTGCTGGTCATCCCAGTTCTTCATGAAGATGAGATCCCACCAGTCTGTGCTTGTGACCCTGTGTCAAAAGCGCCGGTGTACGTGGGGGCAATCAGAGGCTATACCGAGTGTAGTGAGCAGCATCAGCCAGTGAGAGTCTACCATGCCTGGGTACTCTGCCTCCTCTGCTTCCTCCTGCTCCATCCTAAAATCAGTCAGGTGCCTTTGGTGGGTCAGAAAACGCCACCAAAATGTCCACCAGTGTCTCACAGAAGCTCTGCCCATTTCCTGACACAGGAGTGTAAGCACAAGCAAGGGAAGTTCTTCAAAAGGCGCCTCCTTCACGTTGCTGGCTCCAGTAGCTCAGAGCACACAAACCACAATGACTCCTCGGCAGGCTGTGTTGGCGGGCTGTACTTCCTCTAACATGCAGGGTGGACAGTCAAGTTTTCCCACAGTGCATCTTAGTCAAAGGGCTAGAGCAACCACATTTTGGGAGGGCGCTAGAGAGTCTGGGATATGGCTGGTTTGACTTGGGGATGTGTGCTGCAGTGTAGATGCCAGAGCCCCAGTTTCAAACCCAGATTAGAAAATTGTTAACATAGGGTTAAGAATCAGTGTAAATGCTCAAGCCCCAGGTTTTCAGCTCACTCAAGTTCCACTAACCCTGGGATTACCCTCAGACTGTAAACTCTTTGAGGCAGAGACTGGTTTTTTTTCTTTGTTTGCATAGGAATCCCTGGTCTATGACAGGACACAGGTGGTACTGAAATACTAATTATTATTAATAATAAGAAACTGCAACACAAATTCAAAACAGCATTTTGTACAGCATGACAATTATCATTGACAACACACACAGACCGTCCTATTCTAAAAAAAACCACCTACAGGACAAAAAAATATAGATCCATTTAAATATGCTAACTCGGGTGTAGGAACAGTCACACCATCTATCTTTTTGGGTGCTAAATGTTAAATAAAAGATAAATAGAACGGTTGACAGTAGAAAATTATTTTCGTCCAAAAATAATGTAAACAGGAGCCAGATATTCAAGATAACAGAATACAGCAGAGCTGGTGCAATATACTGTAAAGTACTGGGTGACATGAAAAATACACGCTGTTATTATAAAAGTTGTGTCAGTGATTAATTTTTAACTAATGCAACCCACTTGGCTCATCTCTCCTTAAGATAGTTCAATTGTTAATCTAATGCAGGAAATAAGTTACTCAATTTCTCTTAATTCTTTTATACTTGTCAACCAAAATTCTACAGTGACCATAATAGCTGTTTGGATGTCATAATACTGAAAATACTCTAGCATGATGCCCTGGTAAAAGGGCATATAGAAGCCCTCCCCACCTCAGCTAGAAGAGAAAGCCCTAAATTCAGCAAAAACTGTATTGTTCCTCCATCCGAGCAGGCCTCCCCATGATACAGCCCATTTTCTCAGGGCTAAATCATTTATCTAGTGCACAGCCTAAAGAGCAAATAGAGCTCTCAATGTTCTTAAAAATGAAGTTTGCAACTATGTTAATACTAAATTTGGTTGCTCCATTACCTCACTTTCGGGGGAGGGATAGCTCAGTGGTTCGAGCATTGACCTGCTAAACCTAGGGTTATGAGTTCAATCCTTGAGGGGGCCACTTAGGGATCTGGGGCAAAAATCACTACTTGGTCCTGCTAGTGAAGGCAGGGGGCTGGACTCGATGACCTTTCAAGGTCCCTTCCAGTTCTATGAAATAGATATATCTCCATATATTATTATTATTAATTTAAAAAAATGTGGGTTACCACATACTTGGGTATGTATTAACACCAGAACATTCTGAAAGGTTCACACGTCTCAAAAACTTTAGATCCAAGATGGCAAAGGTGGAATAGCACACTAAATCATATCAAAATTCACCTTGCGATCAAGTAAGGCAAGATGCGAGGAATCTTCCGTCAGTGTCAAGAAGCAGACAACTACCTGAAGAAGGATAATTTTAATTCACTGACAGAGCCAACGGCCAAAATTAAAGTGGTCACTGAGTTTGTACTGGGAGCTGTTAAGACGCCATTTTTTTCTTGCTGAGAAAATATCTGAGTTAAAAATAACCTTTACAGAGGAAAAAAATTGAAGGTAATGGTTAGCAAGTATGGAACAGTCCAGTGAAAGGGTGAAATTCATCTAAATGAATCAGCACAAAAATATTCTGATGAAAAATCAAAATATTCTCTTTTTTCATGATGATTCGTCAATAAGCAAATTCAAGTGATTTCATGTCCTAGGATTTTTTGGCATCTCTACTTGTGTGTCTATATACTCAAATTTTAATATTTGCTTTTATTCTGTGATCTGTAAATAAATAAATAAATAAATTCCTGGATTAGTCTTCAGACCTCTTCAGAAAAAAGCACCTGCTCTTCTCACCTAACATTAGGGGTTACAAAGGCAAACAGTACCAATGACTTGACTTCTAGGCTATACCATCAAACACTTAAATAGTACTTCACATTTTCAAATGCTACTTAATAATCCAGAGACAGAACAAGCTATTTCTGAACACGGCTGGGCTCACCTATCTATGAGTGGGGAACATATTATATTAGTCAGTTATGTACTACCTACTTGCTGTTAATTTCTATATCCCTTTCCCCCTGTAAAGCCAAATGAAATGTTTAAAGTCCTTCCTTTGTTGGATGTGTGTCTCTCTATATATATATCAACGGAAGCACTGACAGAGTTTTGTTAAGCTTTGGAAAAGCTCCTGGACCTAGTACAATGCTCAGTTGTTCTAACCATTGTAACCATGCCACTTCTTGTGACATTTTTTTACTTCTCCTATTTTATGCTCCATTGGGTTCAGATGATTAAATGTCCAATAGTAATGTTAGCTCTTTGGGCTGGGGACTGTCTTTTCATTATGTGTGGGTAAAGCAGCTACCACATTAGGGCCACAAGCCCCAACTGGGAGTTTCTAGGTCTTACCACACTACAAATATTAAACAGTACTAGTTTGTTACAATATAGGATGAGTGTAACATCATCATAAATATCAGAGAGGCAGTGTTTCCTAATGGATAGAGTACTGGATGGTGACTCAGAAAATCTAGGTTCTATTCCTGGCTCTGCCACAGGCCTGCTGGGTGACCTTGGGCAAGTCCTGTGCCTCAGTTTCTCCATTTGTCAAATGGAGATAATAATACGGACCTACTTTGTAAAGCACTTTGAGATCTACTGATGAAAAGCACTACATAAGAGCTAGATGATCACGATGGTCCCTTCTGGCCTCCAAGTCTATAAGGCAGGGGTCGGCAACCTTTCAGAAGTGGTGTGCTGAGTCTTCATTTATTCACTCTAATTTAAGGTTTCGCGTGCTGGTAATACATTTTAACATTTTTAGAAGGTCTCTTTCTATAAGTCTATATTATATAACTAAACTATTGTATGTAAAGTAAACAAGGTTTTCAAAATGTTTAAGAAGCGTCATTTAAAATTAAATTAAAATGCTGATCTTACGCCACCAGCCTGCTCAGCTCGCTGCCAGCCTGGGGTTCTGTTCACCTAGGCTGGCAGAGGGCTGATCAGGGCCTGCGTCCGGGACCCCAGACCTGGGGGGGGGGTGTTTCAGGGGTCAGGGCAGAAGTCTGGTGTGTGTGTGTGGGGGGGTTCAGAGATCAGGACAGAGGGCTTGGGGCTGTGGGGGGTTCAGGGCAGAAGGCTGGGGGTGTGTTGGGTTCAGGGCAGAAGGCTGGGGGTATGGGGGGGGTGCAGGGCAGAAGGCTGAGTGTGTGGGGAGGTTCAGGGCAGAGGGCTGGGGGGTGTGGGGGGTGCAGGGCAGAAGGCTGGGTATGTGTTGGGTGGGGAGGTTCAGGGCAGAGGGCTGGGGGGTGCAGGGCAGAAGGCTGGGTGTGTGTTGGGTGTGGAGGGTTCAGGGCAGAAGGCTGGGGGTATGGGGGAGTTCAGGGCAGAGGGATGGGTGTGTGTTGGGGTGGGGGGGTGCAGGGCAGAAGGCTGGGGTGCTCGGCTCGTGGGGGTGCTCCCAGCCCCCTGCCCTGAGTGGCTCAGGGCAGGGGGCTGAAAGGGATATGCCCTGTTCCACCCCCTTCCCCCAGGCTCTGTCCCTACCTCTGTCTGCGTCCTCTACGGAACTGTGTGCACGCTGCCGCTCTTCCCCCTCCCCCTCACTAGGGCCATCAGCTGATTAGCCAGGGATGGAGAGGAGGTGGGGCAGTAAAGCACCACGCTGGGGGAAGAAGCGGGGGAGGGGGGGACGCTTGGCTGCTGCAGAACCAAGCTTCTGCCTCCTGACCCCGCAGGGGAGAGCGGTGGGCATGGGGGACTGAGTGGGGCTGGGGGCCGGGACTGCGGCAGGGAGCTGCGTACCACTCAAAATCGGCTTGCGTGCCGTGTTTGGCACGCGTGCTGTAGGTTGCTGACCCCTGCTATAAGGTATTATTACTACTATTATTAATATAGACACCTGCATTTATTAATTAGTTATTTTTTTCACTGCTCAGGAGCTACACATGTGTGACTGACAGACAGTTGAGAGAAAATAAAAACCCAAACAGTCTCCCAAAAATCATTCCTGTGCCAACTCATAATAAAACATATTCCTACATACCTATAAGTCCCGTGGTGTAACCCTGCTGACGCAGCACCTTGGCAAAAGTGGTTTCATTTACAGGAAGTCCTCCTGACCCAGCATTCCACTGCAGGGCACGATACCCATTACTGGAAGCCATGCCTGCAGTACATAACAAAATACACCTAGTCATTTTCTGCTTGATTTTTCATTGTTTTCATTGCTTAGGCCACACTCCTGCCAAGATTTAAGCAGGGTTAGGTAATATCTTTTATTGGACCAACTTCGGTTGGTGAGTGAGACAGAAGAGCTCTGTGTTAGCTCAAAAGCTTGTTTCTCTCACCAATGGAAGTTGGTCCAATGAAAGTTATTACCTCATTCACCTTGTCTCTCTAATGTACTGGGACCAACACAGCTATAACTACACTGCATAGAAGATTTATGCATGTACTTAACTTTGAAACTAGTGGAACTATTCATGGAGCATAAAGTACAGCCACATAAGTCTTGCAGGATCAAGGCCATAAGAATAAAAAGTAGAAGTCCCAAATTGTTTATATACTAATGTACGTATTTGCACCACACTCATTATTGCGGTATCAAAGCACTTCAATGAGTCAAGGACAAAGCAAGACAATATTTTACAATAAACAAATAATATTTGGCACTGTTTTTTGCATCGGAGAGGAGGGATGGCCCATGCTTTAGGGCATTAACCTGGGAATTGGGAAGCCTGGGTTCCACTCCCTGCTCTGTCACTGACAGCTCTATCTAGTACCATGTGACTTGCAGAATTGCTAAGATTGTACTTATAGCTAAGAAAAGGGGGGGAGGTGGAGGGGAAGTGATCCGGGGAAATAACAAACCGGTTAGTTTGTCCTCAGTAGTATACAAGGCTTTATAACAAATTGTGAAGGACAGAATAATTAAATTAAAGGAGGTAAATGATAAAGGGGATGTAATGCAACAAAGGTTTGCCAAAGATAGATCATGCAAGTCTCACCTGATTTTTAGAGAAAATGACTGATTTTTAGATAAAGGAAGTGCAGTAGATCTAATATACTTGGACTTCAGTAAACCATTTGACATGGTACCACATGAGAAATTTTTAGTTAAATTAGGGAAGGTGGGGATCAGTATGAACATTGTAAGGTGGATGAGGAATTGTCTAAAAGGGGAGAAGGCATCAGGTTGTGCTAAAAGGTGAATTATTGGACCAGAGGGAGGTTACTAGTGGAGTTCCTCAAGGATCAGTCTTGGGACCAATCTTATTCAATATTTTTATTAATGACCTTGGTACAAAAAAGTAGAAGTGTGCTAATGATGATCATTTGCTGATGATACATAGTTGGGACATTGGACAGAGTGGGCCAGGGCTCTGAGGTGGCACCAAGCATTCTCTCTCTCAGGTGTGTGGCTGGCTGGTTCTTGCTCACATGCTAAGAGACAAAACGATACTATATGAGTAGTTGGGAAGGAAGTTTCTCCCAGTCAGATTGGCAGTGACCTTGGGGGGTTTTCACCTTCTTCTGCAGCATGTGGGTCACCTGCCAGAATTTTCTGGGTATATCTCACTCAATTTTTTTCATATCACTGCAGGGACCCCAGGCACTGGTGCACTTTGTCCCTCTTTATTCTCTGCCTGCAACACATAATAGTCTCCTGTGGGCTGTAATCCTTTGGCCTAATTTCAGTTGTTGGGTTTACTCTGCGGGTGCTGGGTGGTGTTGGTGGCCTGTGATACACAGGAGCTCAGACGAGGTCGTCCCTTCTGGCCTTAGTCTTGTTTTGCCTCAGTTCCCCTATCTGGGTAATACTTTCCTACATTGAAGGTTGCAAGACACTCAGTAATGCCTTGCACTAATGGGGCCAGATAGATCTCTGAGTCTCAAAATTCATCACAAACATCAATTAAGCCTCATGACACCCTTGTGAGGCAGATAAATATTATCCTCATACTGCAGGAAGGAATGAAACCCAGTCCCTAGGCTTTAAACACAAAAGTATACTTATCTCCTCCATGTCTTTGGCTTACACAAGTTTAGGCAAGCTAAGACCAATGTCAAATCTGCATACCACACAGTTTATAACTCTCACATATTTTGTGCTAGTGTTCACATTTATATCAGCTTAAAAGGCACTTCTATAGTTCTGTAGTTAGAAGGCCTGCAAATGACATATGAGTATATGATAAAGACATGACCACTCAAAACAGCACAGGGAGATCAAGTTCTTCCTCAAGAGACTGCCAGGACTACAAAGAACAATTAGCTGTCAACAATATCTTGAAAAGCTAAAAGTTAACATATTTGATCTCTTTATAGTGTCAGAGCACAACTAGAGTCTATAAAATAGCTGATATTCTCATCTGATAACAGCCATTTGCTCCCTTGCAATGTTGACCTAAAATAAAATAATTTCTCTATTTTTGTATAATTTTGTCATCTTCCACTCCATTCAGAAATTATTATGGTATGTCAATCACCCACTGAAAAAGATTTTAAATAAATGGGAAGGGTTTTCACAACTGTCACAGCTTGACCATTGCTCATTAGGTTTTCCCTTCGTCCATAGCTTTCAAGCTCAGCAGAACACTAAAAAGTGGACATAGCATACTCTGTAAAAGTTAAGGATGTGAAGAATCTCATTTTACATAGGCATCTTTTCAATCCTACTGTAATACACTTAAATGCGACTCTCACTTTTCTCATATAGTTATGCTGAAGGTTTGTAAAATGATGTTAACCCCCCCACCCCCAAAAGTTCATTGTTTACCAAAAGTTACCATCGGAATCTGAGATACCAGCAATAGAGTATTTTCTGCTACTTAGGATAGAAAATTACTGCAGTATTTTCTATTTCACTATTTGAGGACTGTTTGGTAGATGTTGACTTGTTACTGATGACCTCCAGAGCTCAGCTGTTTACATAGACAGCATTGTATCACTAAAAATGTGCCCAACCTGATCTGATGGGGTATCTGCCAGTCAGGAAAGCTGCTCTGCTTGGGGTACAAAGTGGAGCTGCAGCAATGTGCTGAGTAAGTTTCACCCCTTCCTTGGCCAGCCGGTCAATATTAGGGGTCCTACAAAGAACAAACAAGAGAGGCATATGTTAACACAAGTAGGTAGCAAGTTGAAGGATACATACATGAAACTTATTACAAGATAAATCAAAACTAACTCAGCTTTCAAATGGTTTCCCTGGAAGCATTGCTCTTTTATGCTATATGTACTTCAAGAATGTGTTTGGTACAGTGCTGAGGAGCCTTTCACCACTAGAGAACTAGGACCAAATTCATCCCTGAAGTAACTCCACTGCTTTGAATGAGTTACCACAGGTATAAATCTGGCCACTGGTTTCAAATATAGCTTAATCTGCAAAACTGAAACTACTGCAATTATACGTGTAAGTGGGATGATGAACATAGAAGGGATTTCCCATTCAAATGCTTACAGTAGAACCTCAGAGTTACGGACACCCCGGGAATGGAGGTTGTCTGTAACTCTGAAATGTTCGTAACTCTGAACAAAGTGCAGTTCGGCTCCAGTTCCAGCAGCTGACACGCCAAGCCAGGTTCCGGCAGCAGCTGAACCCCCTCCTCAGTGCCTGCAGCTCCCTGCAGGGAGCTTCTTTCCCTGGGTCGGACTGCAACTTCATCCCCCTCCCAGCCAGGGGAGGGGTGTGTGAAAACAGCACCCCCCTCCCAGCTGGGGGAAGGGGGAAGATGTGAAAGCAGTGCAGACCCTAGTGCTGCGCTTGCTCTGCTGGCTGCCTTGGGCTGGCAGCCCCAGCATCTTCACTCTTAGATATAAGTGGCTGCCCCGCGTGTGAGGGTTGGGGTGGGGTGAGTTGAGGACAGGCATCCCAGATGTGCCTACCTTTAAGATGCAATACAGGCACAGTACAGTATTTGTTTTCTCTCTTTTTCTTTTGTCTCCACTGCTGCCTGATTGGTTTCTTCTGGTTTCACATGGTGTCCAGTTGACCAGTCAGTCTATAACTCTAGTGTTCGTATCTTTAAGGTTCTACTGTATGTCACTTTTAGCAGCCATTTTATAATGCTATATTTTGAAGTTCACTGAACCAAAATCTCCTATCAGGTATGTGGAGCTTTTGTGAGCCAAGCAGTTACTGTTCAGTGTTGACACTACAGATTATATATGGCAGCATATAATAATATAGTTACACAATGATATTTTTATAAGGTTCTAACTCTCCCAGGCGGTAGGACTGCAGCAGTAGTAGGAGGGAAACAGGCCTTCCAGACCTTCCTACCTCCATCAATGGCATATCTGGACAACGGGGACAGGAAGTCTACAGTGCTCCTTTCTGCAACCTCGGCACCGCCATGTGAGGAAAGAGGCCCCCCTACCACCTCTCTTGGATCGCCTCTAAAAAAGATGGTGCTTCTTCAGGAGGAACACGCCCTTCTGCTGCTGCTACACACCCAGGCTGACTGGGAGAGTACAGGCCTTGTGGGCCATCCCTCATGAGGAAATTAGCGAGTGCCAGCCCACAGGATCCCACCCACAGTGGGTGGAGGCCTCATGTGCCCGGAGAAAGGAGTGAGAAAATGGATGAGGGTTGGAGGAAAAGCATAGCACAGAAAGACCAAGGTTTATAGATAAAAAAAGTAGAAGTGGGTAAAGGGTAAGATATATGTAGAGATAGACAAGGGGTAAACAATAATGATACAAGAAGTAGTCAGAGGTTAATGGACAGAAAATAAAAGAAATATGAAGTGGGTTCTAGCCCACAAAAGCTTATGCCCAAATAAATTTGTTAGTCTCTAAGGTGCCACAAGGACTCCTCATTGTTTTTGCTGAGACAGACTAACACGGCTACCACTCTGAAACCAGAAAATAAAAGAAATTCAGATCAAGTGGAAATAATAATGTTGCTTCCTTCCCCATTTCTTTTTTTATTGTTTATGTAGGCCCTAATCCCACAAATGCATACACATGGGCTTAGCTATATGTGAGCTGGCCCCATTGACTACAAGAAGACTACTCATATGCATCAAGTTAAGTACATGCGTGAGTGTTTGAAAGACTGCGGACTTGGACTGTAAAGTCCTTGGGGCTGGAGCTTCTCTTCTTTTATGCCTGTAAAACATGTAGCCTACTTGAAAAAATTAAACACATACATATAGTAATGAGAGAGCCTTTACCTTATGGTATTGTTTCCATAGCAACCTATGTCTCCAATCCCAAGATCATCTGCCATTATCAGTAAAATATTGGGTTTAGAATCCACAGCCACACTCATTTCACATGTCTTTGGAAATATGCATAATGCCAGCAGAGCAGTCAGGTAGCTCCTGAAATATAGTAAAACAACTTAAGTTGTTACCCATATGAACCACTGTACTGTTCACAAGGGAAATGCTAATATGATTCAAGGTTTGAATTAACTTAGGACAAAACGTAGCCCCTGCCTCCACGGCCGAGGAGAGTGTTGCTGGCAGCGGGTCTGCTGCATGAGGAAGTGGGGAACTAGATACAGGGGTGGGTGTAGAGCAGGGGTGAAAGTAACTTAAATGACTTACCAGTACGCAGGGCGGCCGGGGTCCTGGGCAAGGTGGGGGGTGGGTGGCTCTGGGCCCCCAGAAGGGGCAGAGCCTCGGGCAGACGGGGCAGGGCTGGGGCCAAAATCCCCCAGCCAGACCTTCAGCACTGCCCAGCCCGTGCCTATTTAAAGGGCCCGGGGCTCCAGCCACAGGCACGGTAGCAGCGGCGTTGTCCGGGAGCCCTGGGGCTCCGGCCGCTGGTGCGGTAGCGGTAGCCAGGAACTCGACCCTTTAAATCGCCACCGGAGCCCCGGGGTAGTGGCGGCGGGGGCCGGGAGCCCGGGGCCCTTTTAAATCACGGGGCCCCGGGGCAGCTGCCTCAATCAGCGGCCCTGCCAGTACGATCGACACTTTCTTACTGGTATGCTGTACCGGACCATACCAGCTTACTTTCACCTCTGGTGTACAGCTAAACTCCACAGGGCCCGCTGTGAACAGGAGGCAGCAGGGCAGCAGCTCCATTGTTGTGTGTACCCTCCCATCTGTTCCTCTCTTCCACGTACTGGTGTCTCTGACCCCAAGTAGGTTACTCTAGTCATTGGGCTGCCTTTGTGGAGGAGCTCTGCAAAAGTCTCCCACTAGGGGCCTGTATGGGTATGAGGATTCCTTATCCCATTTACCTGACTTTCATGCTGGCCACAGGATTATAGTCTGAGGGTAAAATTTTCAAAACACAAGAACTAGGGGGTCACCAAATGAAATTAATAGGCAGCAGGTTTAAAATAAACAAAAGGAAGTATTTTTTCACACAACGCACAGTCAACCTGTGGAACTCCTTGTCAGAGGATGTCGTGAAGGCCAAGACTACAACAGGATTCAAAAAAGCACTAGATAAGTTCATGGAGGGTAGGTCCATCAATGGTTATTAGCCAGGATGGGAAGGGATGGTGTCCCTAGCCTCTGTTTGCCAGAATCTGGGAATGGGTGACAGGGGATGGATCACTTGATGATTACCTGTTCTGTTCATACCCTCTGGGGCACCTGGCATTGGCCTCTGTCGGAAGACAGGATACTGGGCTAGATGGACCTTTGGTGTGACCCAGTATGACTGTTCTTATGTTCAAAATTGACTTAAGCTCCTAAATCCCATTTTTTCACACTTTCTATTATACTAAGTATGTCTGTCTTGAACAGGGTCAGCTCTTGAAGAGTTCTCAGCTGCTCCAAATGTCAGTTAAAGATTACATTCCTTGAGCCTGACCCCACATTTCTCTCTCTACCAAAGTCCCTGGTGAGGGAATCAGTAATTTTGCTGGAGTAAGGACAGAAGCAGGTCCATAGTACTGCACGAGAAAAGAGTCTCCCAATATCAATCCAGTTCTAAGCCTTTAGCTTTTAAAGGATTGCTGTCAAGTTGTTTATTCCAAAAATATGATGTATGGAAAGAATAGCTGTCACCTCACAAACAAGCTGGAAACAAAAACATAGTTAGAAACAATTCAATGGTATAAAAGATTAATCTGCTTCATACTGCAAATAAGGAACATGCAGCTGCAGCCACTGAATTGTTTGAGAGCAAAGTTCTTGCCCTTATGCAATTGTTTATTAATAATTTGTGGCTTTGTATTGTCATGTGAGAAACTTGGGTCTGGACGCAACTTTGAGAATTCCACATACTCATATTACTTGTCCTCAGGAAGGGAGGCTGCTGATCACAGTGCAGTTGAGGATAGTTCTTAAAAGTTACACCATGTTGTACTGGTATTATGAACTCCCGCAAAAAGTGATACGGTAATAGCCATGCAAGGTAATGGAGGGTAATACATTATACCGGAGGAAAAATAACAGCCCCTAGGAGGACAGGTTAATTCATGCAGGCATTTTTTTGTCTAAAATGAACAGACAGGAATAACTCTCCCTTCTCTCCTACTACTAAAATCAAGGCAGTATGATTTTATAAAAGCTGTTTTTATTAATATCTACAAGTGTCCTAGCCCTTAATGTTTGCACATCACAACCCTCTAAATATTTGTCCATGACACTGGAGTTATCAACCCAAAGTAAATTCCTGCTCAGGGTAATTGAATTTTGCTGCCTAATGTATGGAACAAGGGCATTGCGAGATCTAATTACTTATTGTTGGAGTAGGCTAGGGTAAAAAGGAAATGTGGAAGTGGAATGTACGATGTGCAACAATATTTTTATTGTTCATTCATCCACAGCATGCATAACCACTCATCTTTCTTAAAGAACATATGTGGTGTCAAAACATTACCATATCCTCTTTTAATAAAAACCCAAACTGTCCCTTCTAGTTAATTTAGGGTGAGAGATGGCTTGATTTTACAGGGACAGTCCCGATATTTGGGACTTTTTCTTATATAGGCACCTATTACCCCCAACGCCGGCCCAATTTTTCACACTTGCTATCTGCTCACCCTAAGTTAATTCCAAGTGGAATGAAGCCTACATGAGAGATTGGAATCCTGCATTGCTTGTCTAATCACAAGTGAGGAACTGATCAATCTAGAAATGTGTACAAAAGGTTGAAGGAATAGGCTCCACAAACAAAAGGAAGAGACTAGGAGAGAAAAAAAAAAGTATTTTAACATAATGGAATTTTACAGGGAAAATTACAACACATGCAGAATTTCAGGGCAAGCATAGCTGCAAGATTCATCTGGATCTGCATCGCTTGGTAAGCTGGGCCCATTTTAAAGCAAAAGCATTTTAATACAGCCAAATACATACCAAAGTTATACATTTGGGAACAAGGAATGCCGGCCGGGCAATTGTGTCTTGGAAGGCAGTGACTGTGAAAAGGATTTAGAGATCATAGTGCACAAGCAACTGAACATGAGCTCCAGTGCGATACTGTGGATATACAAAAAGGGGAGTAGGAGTACGGAGGTGATTTTACTTTTGCATACAGCATTAGTGAGATCAACACTAGAATACTGCACATAGTTCTGGTGTCCACATTGTAAAAAGGATGTTGAAAAACCAGAGAGAGTGCAGAAAAGATTACACTGATTCAAGGGCTGGAGAAAATATGACAGTGAGAGCCTTAAAAAGAGCTCAATCTGTTTAGCTTATCAAAAACAAGATCGAGAGGTGATTTGATTACAGTGCATGCATACCTTCATGGAGAAAATACTAGGTACTAAATGGCTCTTTTATCTAGCAGAGAACAGAATAACAAGAACCAATGGCTGGATGCAGAAGCCTGACAAATTCAAATAAGAAATAAGGAGCATATTTTTAACAGTGGCTGATTAACCATTGGAACAAACTACCAAGGGAAGAGGTCATGAAATTATGATGATGTCTTTCTGGCAGATATGCTTTAGCTTTACATAAATTATACTTTACATAAGCACAAGTAATTGGCCTCAATACAGTGATAACTGGGTGAAATGTAACAGCCTGTCATACACAGGAGGTCTGACTACATGACTGAATAGTGCCTGCTGGCCCTAAACTTTATTAATCTATAAACCTGCAGATTTTCCTTCAGATGGGACGGTAGGAAAAGAGAAGGGAAAAAAATCAGTGATAGAAACAAATGAGATGTATGAGGAAAATAGGGCAGGTAAGAGCAAACTAATCAGAGAAGTACTACAGATCACATGAAATATATCTAGTGTGCAAAACTCTCAGATACACCAGTATAAATGCACAGTAAGTCCACTGATGGCGAAATTGAAAGCAAACTTTTCCCCAGTGTATCTGTGCTTCCCACCATCCCGCAAATCCAACTGGAAAGAGCTGAGTTTGTAGAGATCAAAGAAGGAAAGAGGAGAGGAAATAGGGATGAATTGCTATTTTCCTTTCTTAACACTGCTTACATGTTGTTTTCCACTGTTTATGACACAGTGTGCTAGGTCTGAAGGCAGCAGTTCTGATTAAGCAGACGATTGGAGACAAGGGCAGATAGGAGCTAGCAGAGAAGAGACATAAGAACATAAGAATGGCCATACTGGGTCAGACCAAAGGTCATCCAGCCCAGTGTCCTGTCTGCCGACAGCGGCCAATGCCGGGTGCCCCAGAGGGAGTGAACTTAACAGGCAATGATCAAGTGATCTCTCTCCTGCAATTTGACTTGAAAGCCAGACAAAAGTCAAGAAAAACAGACTTTTACTGCCTAGGGTTAACTATTTTGAAACAGCCTGTAAATAAAATTCTGCATTAAAACAGAATATGTCTCAAAAATACCTGGGAGCCTGTGCAGAGGGCACAAAGAATACAAAGCTCTGACCATGTTCCAGAGGATCTGGACCTACACACCTTCTGGACAAAGGAAAGGTCTCCGAATGCGACCCTTTGGTACAAGTGGCAGAACACTGCTGGCCGACCCCCATCTGAAAGCCAGATTCCTGCACTGCAAATCCGGAAGCAGGAACCCTGAGAAAGGGAGCCCTGGCAAAGCTAATGTTATATAGGCCAGAGAGGGAATGAAGGCAAATTAGAATCTTCCTTAAAAAGTGTAAACTTCTCTAAGGGACTGAGGGAAAATTCATCTCTGGAGAAAAAGCGTGGAGCACATTTTTAAAAGCAGAGGCTGTTTAGCTTTTTCATTCTGCAGACCACGGTGAGAGAGAGAGATCCTGTCTCTGCTCTCTCCCACAAGTACTGCCACTCAAGTTTCAACCCTGGGGTGCTTGGTTCTTAAAAGGGACAGATTTTCAAAAGCACAGCTCCCATTGTTCTCAAAGATCAGTTGGGTACTAAGCCCTTTGGAAAATCTGGCCGAAAGTGTTTCATCCTCTGTGACATCAGGAATGGCTGCACAGACCATTACTGCAATGCACCCTAAATAAGAACTTTTTAAAGGAAATATGGGCGGAGTAGGATCTGACACAGCCCAGGTGATGAGTCAGACTTGGCATGGCCACTAATAATCAGGTGGGGTGAAGATCAGAATTCAGGAATGGTGAGATTGTTCCGCTGCTTCTACTCAAAGTTTAGGTCTGGGGACACATTCTCAGCTGTGATATATTTTTGGGAGTCCATAATAGGTTTAGAGGGCCAACGTGGATATTAATACAAGATATCTCAGCAAAGTGCAGAAATCAGGCAATGCAGAAAGGATCAAATGAAGCGCTTAGGTTTGGAAGTTTAAAAGCAATTTAGGTATGAATGGAATTTTGACTCCAAAGTGCCTAAATCCCTTTAGAAAATGAGAGTTAGGCTCCTAAATCAGTTATATGTTACAATGCTGAAGGCAGCAATAGCTAAATACCATTAAAAATCTTGGCTCTAATAAGTAGAAGCCAATCAAAAAAAGAAGCCAGGAAAAAGCTAAGAAAGCAGCTCAGACATGCTCCAAACAAGCAAGAGAAAGTTTCCATCTAGTAATTCATAGGTTAGCGGAGTCTTAGCGTTGTTAATAGTTTATATACATAGTTTATATATAGCCAAATCAAACATATCCAAGGGGAAGGTGGAGGAGTCTGGGTAGTCTATGAGAAGAAGTGGGTAGGATCCACATAGTCACTCCCTTTGGCCCCATATAAATTAATCAGCAAAACAATGCAGCCTTAAGATATTATCTTTTCTGCACAGCCCTGCCCCCTCCACCATCATGTGGGCAGTCGTGTCCAGGAGATAGCTTTGTTAGTATAGCTTCCATGGAGATGTGCTGCCAGGGATGGGAGTGGGGGTCAGAGCTGGTCTAAATGATGTGGGGCGATTCACGTTAGGGGATCCTCATAGGGATTCCCTCCTTCTGAGCCCTCCCATGGGCTTTTCAGTAAGAGGGGAGGATCTCAGTCCTTATTATTTTTATTGTTACTTGACAGCAGGAATCAGTTATCACTGCGGTGTGGTGGCTAGAATAACTTTTACAGCCCTCTATCACAGTACTAAGACTGGCTATGCATATTACAATTTTCAGCCTCCACTAGGGTTGAGTCTGGTGCTGACTGTTGCTCACTCAGGCATGCCAGGTATGCCACCCATTCCTCTGGAAGCTGCTGAAAAGGGAGCTTCCTTCCCTCTTGCATCCTCCACCATGCTCTAAGGAATGCATTAGGGACCGGACTGACAGCCCCAGACCAGTTAGGGGAGATTGCCATCAGCCAGGAGAGGCCTGTCCTCTTTAAGAACCAAAGGAGAACCATTCCCCAAATGATCTCCATGGGAGAGCTAATCCCTCAACCAAGCAGCTACTGCATAGCCAGAGGATATATCTGCCATCACCACTGCTTCTAGAAGAACTAGCTGCAAGATAGAAGAATCACCTAGAGGAGCCTCTATGAGGAGCTAGGGGAGGACTAAGGGATTCTTCTCCCATGGGGTATCAAGGGAAATTATTTTGGGGGCGGGGAAGTATTTTACACAGGACGTGTCTTATATATGACCAACTGGGCTGAAACATTGTAGGCAGCCCTTTGCTAGAATGTTGGTAGTACATCCTTGCATAGAAATTCAGTATAAAAATGATGCTGAGCTAGTGAACCTATATCCACAAATTTCAAGAGATTCAGAGTTATGGTTACTACAGCACCTTTAATTTTGGCACACTGCAATGTATCTGAGCTATGTCTTCAGCCGTGGATAGATACTCCTAAGACTTGCCATACTGGAACATATTAATTTGGTCCATCTAGATTGGAATCTTGATTCATGAAATGGCCTTCACTAAACCCTATTTCATACAGCTAGCCAACTGTGTAATCCTAAATCAACAAAAAGAGAATCCATTTGCTCAAAAAAGACACTTGATTTTAAAGCTTTTCATACAGTTAACCTTCGATATATTTTCTTTACAGAGCAGGGTGGGCACTGTCACCTTCTTTATCACACCAGCAAAACGGGAATGTCCCACAGCATGGCTGTAGCCAGGGCTTCCACATAATGTTGTACAACGAGAGCTGTTGTGGGACTGGAGTCAGTGTCTGTCGATGCTCCTGAACAGCTCTTTCTATTCTGCTTATTACTGTGTCAAACAGGGGCTCAGTGGGAGATGATAGAGGTTTGGCCTCGGAACAGTCTCTGGAGAGATCAAAGAGTAAAGGAGGGTTATGATGGGTTACACCTTCCCCAAAACATGGGCAAACTCTTCTTCCATAACATGCTCCAGCACCCTCAGGCTGGAATATTGGAGTCACATAATGAGCCTTCCACAGTGCACCACCTGGTAGGAGAGAAACCAGATGTAAGATGATACAGATGGACATAAAATGTCATTAGAAGTGTGAAAGATCTTTCAGCACTGAACATATTTTCAGAACTTAACAAGTAAAGTTTTTAATTTGTAACACAAGGTGCCAAGTTTTGCCTTCATACTGCTGGATGGGGTAGTCAGACTTTGGGTCCATCCAAACAGGATTAACCCAATACTACCCCTCCCAGAGCAACTGAGCAGGGAGAACCTTGGTTCTGCACCCAATATTCTAGTCAGCATACCTGTGCCCGTAGCGTGTATATCAAAATATACATGCAGGACAACAGCAAATTATTACTGCTCTATGGGTACCTGCACCGTTCCTAGCTGGCACAACTACATACTGTCTCCTATCCCAGGCTTGTTGCAAAGCCATCATTGTTTTTGGAAGAACCGTTATACTCACTGTCCTTTTGGTGCCACCGTACTGCATGTAAATACATGCCACAGTAGTGAAACAGGAACTCATGCTCTGAGTGCTGAATGGACCCCTGCAGTAAAGGCATTAGGTTCCGCCCATCGATCACCCTAATGTTGATGGAGAGAATGGCAGTCACCAAACTGCATTGAGCTGCAGGATAACAAGTTCTGTACTCGACTGCCATTGCAATTTAAAACACTTGCAATTGAAAGCACAATTGAAAACTTACTTTTGGAACAAGGAACATTTATGAGAACGGGGTGAATCTCAAACATGTAAAAGATTTATATGAACTATATTCAGCTTAGGGATCTGGAAATCACATGATAAACATCCAATATTGAGATCTAACATTAGGATCGTTTTCAAAAAAGATTCCATATTGGAAATTTAAAGGACTGAATATGTTTTACAATTTCTGTACCTGTCCTGGGGCACTATCCCTCCAGCCAGGTAAGCCACCGTAGGGTAAATGTCCATAAGACTTGTAGGTTCATCGATAACTGTGTCTGCAGGTAACACTCCCGGCCATCTAAATATCCCTGGCACACGGATCCCTCCTTCCCAGCCTCCCATGCCTTTTCCACCTATTTTTAAATAACAAGGCAATAGAAGATATTTTAGAAACATGAAGTGTAAATTTAGTTGTTTCAATCCCATGAAAATGGATTTTCTTCAGCTGCCCCCTCAGTAGCTTACCCATCTACGGATTCCCCTTTGTTTTACAGACAAGAGAATTGCCACACTGGACCATAGGATGGATCACATTTTACTACGTAGATGGTCACATTGATGCCTCCCTTCCCATTTACAATTCAATGGATCACCTTCCATTCACAATCACATAACACCCTGTTAAAACTATAGCAACTGTTTAATATTGTAAGAGTATTTAATGTGTTTTAGCAGTTTTTAATGCAATTTAGCATGTGACCAGCCAGTCCTTCATGAAGCACCAGTTTGAGGACTTCTGAATTAAAGTATTCCATCTAATCACGTAGTTGCCTATGTACTAGTGTATCTCCTGGAATTCTTTTTGGAACATTTTAATAACATAGGAAAATAGATGCAGCTTTATCAATTCCTTTCACAATACACCTCTATCCCGATATAACGCTGTCCTCGGGAGCCAAAAAATCTTACCGCGTTATAGGTGAAACCGCATTGTATTGATCTTGCTTTGATCTGCCGGAGTGTGCAGATCCCACCCCACCCCCCAGAGCGCTGCTTTACCACGTTATATCCGAATTCGTGTTATATCGGGTCGCATTATATCGGAGTAGAGGTGTATTAAAATCTTCTTATACCCCTAGTATTTTGAGCAGTCTAACTTTGATTAATTACTTGAGTAGTGTAGCCTGATTTAGGGTGTGTTAATAATATTAATTTAATTTATCATTTATTTTTTATTTTAATTAATTAGTCAATATCAATAATAGTTAATAATTAATATTAATAGTATGGGTTTTAGGCTCGCCAATCTGTTTGATCAGAAGATAAAATTTCTTGTCCCAAATCAGGCTCCACAGAATTTATAAAGGACCCTCGGGGGTCTGACAGGAAGCTCACACTGACACAGATATAGCCTTAAAGACTTTTTATTAAAATCAATAATAGTAAGTAAATGGTGAAATAACTTTACAAAGTTACAATTGCATTACTGCTATTCGAAAGATACATATGATAATATAGTATTATATGCAACAAAGCTTTGGTTAATATACTCACACCCTTCCTTGATAACCTGGTGGTAAGAGACACAGGACCAGCCTTGCAGTTCAGGTTTCTCAATTCTTGAGTGAGGGATGCAGTGCTTAGAAAAATCTAATGCTAAGAGCTATCAAAACTAAATTACTTGACTAACTTAAACTTAAAATCAAAACCTAATAAACAAACTAAGAATAAAACTTAGGGAAACCAAGCTTAGCCTAGTTTCTTTGAAACTTAAAGTTTAAGAAGAATAAGTACAGCCTACTAATATTAGCACTCATCGTAGATAGATAGAATAGATAGAGACAGTGGAGGAAGTAAGTCAGAATAATAGAGAGGAGTGCTCTAGCGAGGAGAATCACCTCTTTTATAGGCACAAGTGCCGGAAATCCTTCCTCCTATGCCCAAATTTCATTCCTCAACCACAAAATGTTAGGGTACGCTTACTCCATAGGCTAGTATGTTTGTGCATATTGATGACATGTACATACGCACATAAGTTCCCTTGTGGTACCTGCTAAGTCTGTGGGTACAACATTGAAAACCCCCCATGCCATTCTCCATTGTCTATTGGTCTAGATAAAAGGTAATAGACATAGGCATGGGTACTTATCTATTTAGGTAACAAGGTATAGGTCAACTTTACTTTTCTGGGTAAAAGGTCTTAATATAGATGTGCAAACTTTGCCTTAGTTTAACATACAGGATATGGCCTGTAGGTCTCTTGCATTACAGCCAAACTTACTTTAATATAAATCTATAAACCTATTACAATAAACCAAATACTTAAACTATAAGAAAAGATATATATATATGCAAGCAAGCAGGTTAATCCTATAGGCTACAGTAGTGGAGTGATCAGCCATTGAGGTACCAAGACCAGGCAGGTGCAGAGGGCAGTGGAGAGGTGGAGCAGTGGTTCCAGCAGCAGCGAGTAGAGAAGCCTAATAGGTGCTGCTAGAGGAGAAGTCCCTCCCCCCCTTTGTGCTGGATGATTCAACTGTACTAGCCAATACATATATGCTAGGCATAGTATACACCACATTCATAGATATTATGTGCATGGTATTAATGTAACTCACATGGGTGTTGGGAAGTTATGTTACCTTAATGTATTATGCTCGTCTCACAATTCTGCCCACCCACGCCAATTGTCCCACAGCACTTTGCAAACCTGAAGTCAGCTTTGGCATTAGAAAATAGAAACTTGCCAAAGCAAAGATGCATGACTACTTTGTACCAAGTACAGTTAGAGAGTACTTTCCTGGCTCATCAGCACTTGGAATCTTGAATTTAAAATGAGATATGGGAAAGTATAGGGAGGTACCAAAGCCAAAGCTGGCACAAACTGGTGGGTTAAACTTAAACTGACTGTTTAATAATTTGTTCCAGTATCTTTCCAGCTATTGACATTAGGCTGACTGGTCTATAATTGCCTGGGCTCTCTTTGTTCCCCTTTTAATATTTAAAGATATTTCAGAAATCAAAGAATCTTTCTTTGATCTCAAGATTATGCTGGGGATTTATGACTCCAGAAATTCTAAAGGAAGCATTTTCCCTGAGGCTCCTTCATTATTAGCTGTTAATTTGAGTAGAGTGTTTAGCAGCAGCTCTGTTCTAGAATAGCTTGATGGCCCTGGTGTGAGACCTATGACCATCACAAGAAGCCTGGTGGTGACAACTTCCAAATATTCCTGCTACCCCTCCTATACCTCTTAGGTTAGTAAGAAGTCTTTTGATTTGCTTCATCTTTTCAACCCAGTCTAAATGAAAGTACCCCTGATTTAAGGGGGTAGAAATTCTAAGTATTATTTGTCAGTGGCCCTATTTAAAAAAAAATTAGGGAAAAGATAGAGTCACATGCCAATTTGCAGTACCACATACGTGTATTACTAGAACGATCAGTGTTTTATTTTCTACCCAGAAGACACATTTTAAAAGGTAAAAAGGCTCTCCAGTTTAGGTTCGCAAGAGAGAGTGGAGGGGAGTTTAAAGACTAGTGCATGGCTAAGAAAGTCTGGCGTATGAGAGCTCTTCTTAGACAGAGGCCATTCAATAGAAAAAGTCAAAGGAAAACAGTCTATGAATGTACAACCAGGAAGAATTTCTGTTCCTTTTAACAAAATAAGTGACCAGGTCACAGAAGAAAAACCTGTTGGACTATATTCTATTTTGGAAGTTGGTGGCAATGGGTTATGACAAGATTAAAGTTAATATTGAAGCCCATATCTCCAAACCTTTGTTCTTTTCCAGAATGGCTTCCAATCTCCAGGTAAGTTACAATTTTGATAAACCAACAATATCATAACAAAGCTCCTAGAGAGGATGTTATCACAACACAGGTTTATAAGGACAGTATAAATTTGTGGGCCCTGACCCCTGTGTTAGTAAATTATTTACTAATATAAATAATACAGAAATTTCTGCTCTCCATGTTGGTCCATCAGTTATATTGTTCTTCTTTACAAAAAAGGTGAAAGCAATGAGCCTGCGAATTACCAACCAATTAGCCTTTTACATGTGATTTTTAAACTATACTAGAGATCTCCTGTGGATATTAAAGGTTTAGGTAGAAAGTTGTAATTTATTTGCTGAGAAACAAGCTGGTTTCAGAAATGGCTGCTCTATCATTGAAAACTATTTTGCCCTGTCATGGGGTGCACTCACCGCTAGTGGCGTCTCCTGCTGGCCATCCTGGGGATTAGCTTTGGCCAGCCATTGTGCCCTCCCTGGAAGTGTCTCTCCCATTGTTCTCTCACCCCGTACACCCCTCTTATTTCAGGAACCTCAGCTTCCTTTTCATGACTGAACCCTCCAGCCGAGTCACCATATGTGTTTCCCCCTTCCAGGGCTGGAAAGTCTCTCTTCACAAACAAGCTCAAGCAGTGCCCCACCAGTGCCACTTCATCAGCAGCTGGTAGGGGGACCTGGACGTTCCCTCTATTCCAGGTCCCTGCTCAGGGGCCCTCTCACTAGCAGGCAAGGTTTGACCTATTCCAAACCTTGCTGCTTTTCCCCTGAACTTTGCCTACCTCTTTGGCTCTCCCCCTTCTCTGGGCTTGCCAAGCTACACTCTCTCCTCCCATGGAGTAACTGTAGGCTTCTTGCCTCCAGCCCCAGACATATGTCTCTTCTCCCAGGGAGTGACTGGAGACTCCTTCCTTCCAGCCCCTTCTGTTGCTAGCTTCCTGGCATAGATAGCCCCTGCCTCTTCCTGCCCAGCTGAGCCTCTTCTAATTAAATCCCTGCTCCCTGTATCCTTCTCCAGGTGCAGCCTGGGCAGTTAATTGTGGGGTGGACACCCCGTCACATACCCTTATTCATTTAATTCATAAATATTGCTCCCCCCCAAAGGGGGAGGGGATTTTTTTGTGGTCCTTGTTGACCTGAAATTGGCTTTTGACTCCATTGATAGAGGTCATCTCTGGGATAAACTTGTGAGCGCTGTCATAGCTCTTCGGCTACGCTCTCCCCTGAGAGACCTTTATAGCCAAATGGTGGCAAAAGGTAGGAGATGGCAACGAGGTGAGCTGACTGACCCTATCTACATCACAAAGGGAGCCCACCAGAGCTGTTTATTGGCCCCTTTCATAGCTCATGTTTACACTAATGAAGTTGTGGTGATTTTAGAAGTGACTAAAATAGTGTTTCCCTCCCTGAGGTTTGCACCAATTTACATTGGCCTTTCTTTATGCAGATGCCATGATTTTGCTGCCTCATATACTTCCGGGCTTAATGCGAATGTTAAAGGATTTTAGCTCTTTTTGCCAGCAGGAGTACCTGACCACAAAAGGGAGCTCCAAATCAAACAAATTTGACCCAGAAAGCTAAAGTAATTTCCTTTGGCCACAGACCGAAGCTTCTTAAATGGATAGAGGGCTATTATATTGAATAGGATCATTGAAACCTTTTTGGGTATTTGTTTTACATATAATGGCTAATGGGATAAATCTATAGAAGAGGTAAAGAAGAAAGCCTTAAGTTCTATGCAACTGGTGCTTTCTTTTACATAGGTCCACAGGGATAATTTAATCATTCTGGCTTTTAGAGTTTTCAGGGATAAAGTCCATGCCCAAATATTATATGGTGTGGACATTTGGAGCTGGAAAACCTTTAGCGTGTTAGAGGTTGTGCAAAAAAAGTTTTAAGGAGAGTGCTCCATTTCCCAAATTACCAACCATCTGCTTTACATAGATTGTACAATTTCAACTAGGGCTTGGTGCCTTTGCATTAATTATTGGCTATGTGTTCAGCATATGAATCTACAGTGTCTTCCAAGGCTATGTCTGGAGGAACAGCTTAACAAGACACATACCCTAAAGTTCCCCTGGCTTTTGCAAGTCCGTTGTTCTCTCCATTCCTTGGGCTTCTCAGAACTTGACCTGGCTAGGACTGCAGGCAAGGATGTGAAATCTTTACTTAATTTTAGAGCAGGAAATATTTGCAGACAACAGGATGTCAGTTTTTGAATTTTTAAAATTTGTATCTGTTTTACTGAGCGCTGTTGATTTTACAATACGCCTTCATTTGCTATGCATTATGGCCTATTGCTAAAATGCTATTTTAATAAATATGATTTGATTACTTACTTGCTCCTATGGTACCATTAAATACTCTGTTAATTATATCAGGAAGACAATTTGCATTTTTAAGAAATTCACTCTGGGTAACAATCCTCACCTTTGTATATTCCATTCCAACCACCTAATTGGGCTTTTCCTTCTTGAGCTTCCAAAAACCCACCATGGTCAGAGGCAAAGTACGTGAGTGTGGTATTTTTCAAACCTTTTTTATCAATAGCATCCAGGACCCTGCCTGTAAATAAAAATAGTGATAAGAATGTACCAAGAAACAAAAGTAGAGCTAGGGCTAGTAAAACAAATTTTGGCTTCAGTTCTACAAATATGCACACATTTAACTTTAAGGATGTGAGTAGACTCAAGTGGACTACTTGCACAGATAAAGATAAGCATGTACTGAAGTGTTTGTGAGATCTGAACCTTTGCTTGTGATTTCAGTGACAATTTTTAAATGCAAAGGAAAAGTATAATGTACCATTAGCCCATTATTATTATTATTAGTAGTAGTATTGTGGTAGTGCCTATGAATCCTAGTCATGGATCAGGACTCTGTTGTGGTAGGTGCAGGACAAACACAGAGCAAAAAGATGGTCCCTGTCTTGGAGACCTTACAATTCGAGGGCACACCTACACAAACACTGACTGTGTGGCTAGCAGAGGTGTAAATCTACAGCTCTCCAGTATGCCATGCATTATCTATCTGTGTGGACCCTGCTGCTATGCACTGAACATTCCCTAGGCTGCACTGACATATTGCAGTTTGAATCAAGACTATGTCAATAGACAGTCCATAGCCAGCATGGGTCAGATTCCCAGATGCACTAGGCAATGGTTAGTGCATAGCAGCCGGATCAGCACAGACAACTAGGGTGACCAGATGTCCCGATTTTATAGGGACAGTCCCGGTTTTGGGGTCTTTTTCTTATATAGGCTCCTATTACCCCCCACCCCTCTCCCGATTTTTCACACTTGTCTGGTCACTCTACAGACAACTGCCCTGTGGAGAGCTGTACATTTACACACCCCATCTTACCGCACAGTAATGGTTTGTGTAGATGAGCCCTCAGCAGCAGACTACCTCAGTGAGTAATCAGAAACAATGACTCTCCTTTATGAATGTTGTGAGCATTTTAATTGTGTGTTAGGTTGTTAGAGCAAGTATCATTTGTTAAATCGACTTACCCACCATCCAGTCCATCTCCTCTACATTATCTCCATATAAGCCATGCCTGCTCTTCCCAAGAAACAACTCCGTGGTGATGAGGGGTGTGTGGACATGTAGAAAGGAAACAAAGAGGAGGAACGGCCCATGCTTGTTTCTTTAAAAGAATTAATCTGTCATTTCCTTGCAAAGAAGTACCTTACTTTATACACATACTTCGCTTTTTTAAAATTGAAGTCATAACTCTTTTGTGAAGGTAATCTGTGATATTAATATGTGCTTATGTTCCAGTAACTAGATGCTTATGCGGTTAGTTTCTGTGAAATCATAGAATCATAGACTGAAAAGGACCTTGAGAGGTCATCTAGTCCAGTCCCTTGCAATCATGGCAGGACTTAGTATTATCTAGCCCATCCCTGACAGGTGTTTGTCTAACCTGCTCTTAAAAATCTCCAATGATGGAGATTCCACAACCTCCCTAGGCAATTTATTCCAATGCTTAACCACCCTGACAGTTAGGAAGTTTTTCCTGATGTCCAACCTAAACTGCTCTTGCTTCAATTTAAGCCCCTTGCTTCTTGTCCTATCCTCAGACGTTAGGAAGAACAATTTCTCTCCCTCCTCCTTGTAACAACCTTTTATGTACCTGAAAACTGTTATGTCTCCCCTCTGTCTTTTTCCAGACTAAACAAACCCAATTTTTTCAATCTTCCCTTACAAGTCATGTTTTCTAGACCTTTAATCATTTTTGTTGTTCTTTTCTGGACTTTCTCAATTTGTCCACATCTTTCCTGAAATGTAGTGCCCAGAACAGGGCACAATACTCCAGTTGAGGCCTAATCAGTGCAGAGTAGAGTGGAAGAATACCTTCTTGTGTCTTGTTTACAACACTCCTGATAATGCATCCCAGAATTATGTTTGCTTTTTTTTTTTTTGCAAGTGTTACACTGTTCACTCATATTTAGCTTGTGATCCACTTTAATCCCTACATCCCTTTCCACAGTACTCCCTTCCTAGGCAATCATTTCCCATTTTGTATGTGTGCAACTGGTTGTTCCTTCCTAAATGGAGTACTTTGCATTTGTCCTTATTGAATTTCATCCTATTTACTTCAGACAATGTCCAGATCATTTTGAATTTTAATCCTATCCTCCAAGAGACTTGCAACCCCACCCAGCTTGATATCATCCGCAAGCTTTATAAGTGTACTCTCTATGCCATTATCTAAATCATTGATGAAGATATTGAACAGAACCAGACCCAGAACTGATCCCTGCCGGGATCCCACTCGTTATGCACTTTCAGCATGACTGTGAACCACTGATAACTACTCTCTGGGAAAGGTCTTCCAAAAAGTTATGCACCCACCTTATGGTAGCTCCAGATAGGTTGTATTTCCCTAGTTTGTTTATGAGAAAGTCATGCGAGACAGTATCAAAAGCCTTACTAAAGTCAAGATATACCACGTCTGCCGCTTCGTCCCATCCACAAGGCTTTTTACCTTGCCAAGAAAGCTAGCAGGTTAGTTTGACATGATTTGTTCTTGACAAATCCATGCTGACTGTTACTTATCACATTATTATCTTCTAGATGTTTTGCTTTATTATTTGCTCCATTATCTTTCTGGGTACAGAAATTAAACCCAGTGATTACAAAATTACATTAATTTTTGAATATTTAAAATATTTCCCTTTGTCTTCTATTCACAAGTAGAGAGGTTCCATTTTGGAGGCCAGATTCTTTGCTGGTGTAAATCAGCTGAAGTCCAGAGAGTTAGGCCAATTTATACCAGGTGAGAACCTGGCCCTAGTTTGCTGCCTGACTATTTTAGGACCCCAGTTCATTGCTGGGACAGAGAGAAAAGGAGGAACGTAATGAAGCACCAATATAGATCAGTAGCTGAGGTGAGCTGCAATCATTTAAAATAGTCTGGTCTCATGAGGACAAAAAGCAATTTTATAAACAGAGCCTGGAAATTTTCTGTCCAGAAGTTGAAAATTTTGAAAAGTTAAGAGTTCCTGAAAACAGTAAATTATAAGGAAAACCTTCAGGCAGCCTTAACTTCAAAGGAAAATGTTGGCACAAGAACAAATGGATAAAAACTGGCTATGAATAAATTCAGGCTGGAAATTAGAAGAAGGTTTCTAACTATTAGAAGAGTAAAGTTTTGAGCCAGCCTCCCAATTGAAGTTGAAGAAGCAATAACCTAATCAGTTTTAAGAAAGAGATGGACACATTTATGAATAGGATTGCATGACTGGGTAGCCTGTGGTGGTGGTGGACTGGCCTTGACAGCCCGGAGGTCCCTTTTAATCTGTGTCTTATGTTCCTAAAATCTCATGCCTCAGGGCTTCAACTGCTTACCAGTAAGGGTCAGGGAGGGAATCCCCCCCGCCCCCACCCCAGTGTGTGTGTGTGTATATTTTGTCTCCTTCCTCTGAAACCTCAGAGATAGCCCTGACTAGAGATGGGACACTGAATGCGGTGGGCAGGTGCTTTGAGATGGTACTGAGAATATTTTTATTTCAGGTGCTTGGCTGAGGAGTCTTGCTCATGGATCTCACTGATCGCCATATGTTGGGTTAGGAAGGATTTTTCCCTCAGGTCAGACTGGCAAACCTTGGGAGTTTTCACCTTCCTCTGAAGCAAGGGGCACAGGTCACTTGCTAGAATAATCTTGGTATGCCTCATTAAATCAATTCCCTGCCATTGCAGGAACCTCAGGAATTGGTGCACCTCACTCACTCCTGTTCTGTGCCTGTGCCACACAAAAGTTTTGTCTTCCAAGGACCGTGATACTTTGATCTAACACTGGTTGTTAGTTTGGTATGGGGGTGGTGGTTAGTGGCCTATGATATGCAGGAGGTCAGACAAGGTGATTTGGTGGTGCTCTCTGGCCTTAAACTCTATGTCTATGACTTTAACTTTTGGAGTCAAGATAATAATTATATATAGAGGGCTTTACATTTGAAAGCATTATTTAAAAATTAACTAATCGATCAATCAATTAGATAATTAAACAATGTAGTAAGATATTCAAGAACTAAAACAAATATGGTCAAAATGAAATGTATTTTACCTTTCAATAAAAGAAATGGCCTCCCTCAGTATAAGGGATGTCGTTCTCTCTACCACCATTGGCTGTTCAGTAATTTCATGGTTTCTCATCATAATGCAGTCCCAATATCTTATGAATCCATAACTCGAGAACCAGGATGCAAAGAACAAAAAACCAAACCAAGCAAAGCAGGTGATTATTTTCCAGGTGACTGAGACCAAGCCAGTAAGTCTTGCTATTGCAAGTGTGAGTACAGCAAGGCCAATTGTCTGAGTGTAAAGCCAGAATTTGGTTCTCAAGACTCTGTCCTTCTCTGGAGGTTGTGTTATTTGACAGTCATTCATTAGACTAAACGGCATGCCATAAAAATAATCAAACCCATGATTTAAAGGGTGATGACAGTAGTCGTTGCGGGATTCACAGTTCACACCTTGATGCCACTTCCCTGAAAATATATATATATATATATATTTTAAATGTAAAGTTACAATACAATACAATCATTTAAAATATTCTGCTCTCATGAGGACAAAAAGCAAAAAACTACCTCATTAATAAAATTACTTTTTCCTTCTATAATGAGACCCTAATTATGTAATCTGCTCCAAGAGGCTGAGTCCTCACATCCTCACAAGTCCCTCTGAAACCATTGGGGTTGCTGTTCAGGTACACAGTCCCTCGTGCCTGGATCGGTTTAGGCCCTATTCATAGGCCCTAAAATAGGATCCAGTAATCGAGAACAGCCAGGATTTAAAGGGCAAGGCAGAAAATATCTGGCATTCTTGGACTTCTACCAGCTATGAAAGAGGGGAAAGAAGTCCTTTTGTTACACAGGCTGAAACAACATTATTCTCTTGCCTCTGTACCCTCCAGAAAGCCAACATAATGAATGAGGGCAGTAAGTAGGATATTGTTCTGGAAAACTTAGAACAGTGTAGCAGTAGATCTCTGTAGAAAGTCAGATGATGTGTGGGTTACAAAGTGATAGGGTGTGATCTGGATATAAATATGGAGCCAATTATAAAGTGAAATAGGCTCAAGACCCCTTATACCAGTGAAAATGACATCTTTTCTGGCCAAACAAGCCATGAGATGTTGGGAGATATCAGTGTAAACCCTATATTGGATGTAAATAGCTTTAGTGATGAGGATATATACAGTGAACGGACATAAAGAAATACTAGTTTATGGTACCTGTCCAAGCTCTAGATAACCTTTCCAACTCAAATAATAAAGCCATCATGAAACAAAACAACAGCCACTCCTCCCCCGTAATATATAATCATTACTCAGAGAAAAAGGGCACACCACAATCCAGCTCAGTCCTCCCGCAAAGGCCCACTCAAACAGATGGTCTTTGCAGCATACTCAGAAGATCACTAAATTCAAGATGGTTTGAACCAAGGTATGAGGGCTGTGAATTCCAAAACCAAGGGGCCAGCCGCTCCCTTTCATCTATATTAAAGCTCCTCAGGTGTCACTGCTGATCACCAGTGTGATACAGGGGGAAGTTCTAGTCCATCAGGTAGGCCATTTCAATGTCATGGATCAAAAATAATACCTTGAATTCCACTTTGGAATCAAGGCACAACCAGCCCCAGCTATGGAGCACAAGAGTCATGCACTTAGAGCAAGAATTTTGCTAAACAAGTGGCCCACTGAATTACTAGTGGCACACTAACTTCAGACTGCAATTGGATTTAAAAGTTTAGCTGCATGCAGAGAGCACTGTAGTATTCTAATCCTGAGCTGACACGAGCAAGGATCACAACCAAAAGGTCTATATCTGAGAAAAAAGGATGCAGCCTCCTTGCAAGATGCAGATATGAAATGATGAATAGGTGGGTGAACACTCTGATCAGGAAGTCTGAATTGCCCTCTGCCAAATACTCAAGTAGGGTGACCAGACCAGATGTCCTGATTTTATAGGGACAGTCCCGATTTTTGGCTCTTTTTCTTATATAGGATCCTATTACCCCCCTTCGCCCCCTGTCCCAATTTTTCATACTTGCTGTCTGGTCACCCTATACTCAAATTATTTCCCAATCCATCATGATCAATTCCACTTTTTGATGAAAATATAGGCATACTGTCTGTAAATACAGACACAGATATAATGGGATTGAATTCAGAAGTGTTGAATGCTCAAATCTTTAGCTGAAGTTAATGGTAGCTGTGGGTTCACAGATTCTCTTTTAAAAAAACCAAACAAACAGGCCCATAGAGAATAAACATATAAATAAGAGAAATACGTTTTTGGCAGACATGCAGTAAGCAACATTGTCAAAGCCAACTCATCAAAAGCTTTTAACAAAAATATTGCCCTCAAATCACATTGCTGATCATTTAATAGCTGTTCTTGCTCTGCAGTTAAACCCATTTCAATTTTGAAGAGAGACAAAATATGCAGCCCTTAGACAATTAGAAAATACAAAGTTGTGATACACATCTTAAAAGAAATTGTGAGTTAATTTAGTGCCCAGCTAAATGTAACATGGGCAGGAACTGTGCAAGATGCCTTACTTAATGGTCGTGCACTTCAATCCTGCTATTTATTGCCAATACTGCTTATGACCCCCAGACTGTTCAACAAAGACTGGCAGTCTTGCTCAATTATATGATGCTTTTGATGCCTATGTTGGGACTCAAACTTAGGCACCCCTCGGCAAAAAGTGAGCACACTCTGCCATCTAAATCCTCAGAATGAAATGCCATGGGCTCCCTAAGGGATAATGTCTATGGTGAAGTACAGGAAACTGTACATGGTTTATGTCAGTGATTCAATACTGAAGCCAAGCGGAAGCACTTGGCAGCGTCAAATGTGATATTTATGAAAATTCTGAAACTACAGCATTTTCCCCTCATATATCACAAGGAAAATGAAGATTCAACACAGCACAACTTAAATAATATAATAATAATAAAAATAATGTTTTCCTGTTTTCTAATGCCTTAAGGGCTACATTTTCAATATCTTCTGCTAATTTTTGTGTCTGATTTTGAATGTACACAAATCAACTTGTGCATGCACATTAAATAGCAGATGTTTAATTTGTGTGTGTAAATGCTGTTTTGTATATGTAGGCCAAAGTTTTTGGCTGCCCAGACTTAGGCATCCATATTAGGTTGGGTTGAGTCCTCTGGAAATTCAGTCTTAAAAATTCTCAGTTTATGCTTTTTCAGACCTGGCCCTTATGGTGGGAGAGGTTAGATGAACCATTTGAGGGAATACCATTTCAGGTCATGACTAAAAAATGAATAGTTGTTTTAGCAAGTTGCCTTATGAAAATTGAGTGGCACAATTAGACAGGTACAAATGAAACTGACATCTTTATTAATCCTGTAAAAGGATATTTTATTTGGGCTGTATTGAAATCTTGTTCAAGTACAATGTAGTATACTGTAACTTTTGAATAACCTTAACTCATGGTACTGCTATACATGAAGGGCCAAATTCTCAGATGGTGTAAATTGGCTTAGTTCCATTGCTTTCAATTGGAGCGGTGTCAATTTATACCAGCTGTGCTTCTGGCCCAAAGTGTCTAAAACCTAAAGGTACAGGCTCAAAATGTAACTCATTTGTACCTGTTAATATAATATTATTGGGAATCACTAGATAGCACTATTCCTGGTACAGTAATCTTGCAAGGTCTATTTAAATGAATGCAGAGGCAGTTAGATCTTGGACAAGTGCTTGTGGTTGGGTGTGATACAGTTCTCTTTCAAAGGTGAGCGTATCATCAGTATCATTTATTCTTTCCAGCTGAATGTCTTTCTGACTGGAATAGTTTCTTTGGTGCAGAACTAGTGCCTACAGGATATACCTGGTGCCAGATCATGCCAAGGTCCCAGGCCTCACTGAACACTGACAAATGCACAGCTGGAAACCAGTCTCACTCACCTGTGTGTTAGTGTTGTTAAAATAGATATTAGAGTTACAAGAATATGTTTAGACTTTATGGAATGCTTGTAGGATGCTGCATGCATTAATTCTACCTATAGTATCTGTATCCCATGTTCTAAGGCAGGGATTGGCAACCTTTGGCACGCGGCCCATCAGGGAAATCTGTAACAGGCCGAGGGATGTGCTGGCCGCCGCTTCCCGCAGTCCCCATTGGCCTGGAACAGCGAACCGCGGCCAGTGGGAGCCACGATCGGCCGAACCTGCGGACGCTGCAGGTAAACAAACCGTCCTGGCCTACCAGCGGATTTCCCTGATGGGCTGCATGCCAAAGGTTGCTGATCCCTGTTCTAAGGTAATGTTTAAATGTTTGCTAAAACTGTAAATCCCTCCACAGTCAGGGAAGAAGCATTACCAAGTGTGAAATGCCAGTTTACCACAAAAGGCGTTATCTCCTCCCCAGCAAAAGAAGGTCTACTGTCAGACATGCCATTGTGGACAAAATACTTTGTTGATTGCTTCCCTGCCCCCCTGAAGAGGGTATGTGCACAAGCCCTCCTCCCAGCACAGCTTGAACCCTCGGGGAAGGGAATAAAAATGCCTGTTAAGGCATTTTCTTTATGCTGCCTGGATTCTGGGCGGCAAAGATTCCGAAACATAAGCAAGAGATCCCCAAGCTGCTTGCCTTGGGTTCGCCCTAAAGGACATAAAACCTCACTTATTATAGAAGCTTCTTTTATCTTTTGAAACTTGACTAACTCATTTGTGGGTGTATGTTTACCTGCTTTAACCGCATAAATAACTCTCCTATTTCTTTTTCTTACTGGCTACACATGTTATCTTTGATTTGAGATCGGAGGTACCGTTGACCTGGGGTAAGTGACTGGTTCTTCAGGACTGGGAATAACCTGAATACCGATGTGGTTTTTGGTGCAAAGGGCCATCTATTATAAAGGCAGGCTTGCTTGGGTGTCAAGATAGATTGGAGTGCTCAAAGGGGGACTGTCTGTGACTCCATGTTAAGGCTGTTATAATGCTTTAGGAGGTCACATTTGATACTTAGTTGGTGAACTCTAATTATAGAACATACAGTCAGTTTGGATTTTTCGCCCTGTTCCTGATCAGTCTGCCCTGAGGTTGCACTCACGCTTGTGAGCCACTCCAGACAGTTTGACACTGACACAAGGGAACAAAGACATATTATATGATATGATGTCATAAACATTAAAACTGAGAATTGATCAGTCCCCTCACAATGAAGTATTTCAGTGCTAAGTGGTCAGCTAATACTTTTTACCCAACCAATATTGAGTCTACATACCTATTAGTCCTGTGGTATAACCTTGCTGCTGTAGTATCTTGGCAAAAGTGGTTTCATTTGGAGGGAGCCCTCCTGAGGCCCCAGCCCACTGAATAACACGATAGTCATTAGTGGCATCCATACCTATAATACACAATTTTTAAAAGTACTAAACACAGCAATGAGGGTGCTTTAGTCAAAAGCAAATTTTGTTTTTATAATAGCTCGCTAGAGCTCTCTCGTCTGCACAGTCAAAACTTGCTAGACTCAATAATCAACCTTTTGTATCTTTCCATTGTCTCTCTCCTCCTTGCCTCCAATAACTGAATAATTAGCCGGCCACTAGAAAACATACTTACATTCTTGGGTCCAGATCCTCAGCTGATGTAAATCAGCATAGCTTCACCGACTTTAATAATGTGATGCTGATTTACACCAGCTAAGAATCTAGCCTATGCTGTCTGGTTAAGCCCCAGTGAAAATAAATTAGTCTCTGGGTGAGAATGGGGAGATGTAAATCTCTTGCTTTTATATTACCAATTTCTCATTTGAACCTCACACAGATGTGTGTGATGTTTTCCTTCTACCTTTTAATCATTATTTGCAGCAGGACTTGGAAAAACATAGAAAAAACATCTTTTTACAGATTTTAGAAACCAGAGTTGTGGATCTGAGTGAATGTTTGATGGTGGGAAAAAGAGGAAAGCTGTAAACACATAGGGCATGGAGATGGTCAAACATAAGTCAAATGTCAAGTTTCTGGAAGACTGAAATGGGTCACTAATATAAGGGCTATTACATATTACAATATCATCCAGACTTTACGGGTTCTGCACTGAGTTATAGGAACACAGACTAGACTGTAGATATGGGTGCACAATTCCCACTGATCTCAATGGGAGGTTAAGGGTGGAAGTGGGGCAGCATATTAACTTCAAACTCTCTGGGATACACACTGCAATAATTTGCGATAGTGCAATGACTAGGGAATTGCAATCTAGAAGCTTGCATAACTATTTGTCTTTCATCCCTGGAACTTGTATCATCAGGAGAGAAAATAATGCTTCTGTCAAATTGATTACTATTGTGTGGTTAGGGTGAACTATAACACAGTTACAGAATTATAAGTTACTGACATTTGTCTTGCATGTCAGTCATTCCTGTTTTTTGACCAGAGGGAATGAAACTAGTCTGAGTATATTGCCTACATGCACTTACTTGCCATTACATTACTATCACAGGTATTTCTGTTTAGGATTTAGGACTAAAGTAAACTGGGTTTAAGAAACCTTTTGCCATTTGAGCACGGTGCTATAAATTGTTAATGTTTTGCTATACAGTTACTAAATCTCACTATTGGCATCACTATTACAGAGCAGCATTATTCCATGATCTTTTGTGCCACAAAATATACTAGTTTGAGGGGAAGCTGCTGCCAGGAATGACTGTTTATTTTCTACCCCACTGACTTTCATATGGCCCAGCCACATCTGTTAAATATCTATGGATCTTCAAAAGTGCATTGCCCATGTGGAGAGGCTTCTGGTGGCAATTCAGTGGGGTACATCATGGCTACTGCTCCCATCTGTTTGCACCTCCTAGCCTCCTTTCTAGCTACATCAGTGCTCTTTTATGTGCTGTGCAGAGGCAGGGATGAATGGATCCATGTTGCAATAATTATAACATAAAATAAGCAAATATCCCCAGCAGCTAGTGATGGGAGACTAGACGAGGAGGGCTCTGAATTACTATAGAAAATTCTGTCTCAGGTGTCTGGCTGTTGGGTCTTGCCAAAATGCTCAGGGTCTAACTAATATTTGGGGTTGGGAAGGAATTTTCTCCTGGATCAGATTAGCAGAGACCCTGGTGGGTTTTCGCCTTCCTCTGCAACATGAGGCACAGGTCACTTGCAGGTTTAAACTGGAGTAAATGGTGGATTCTCTGTAACTTGAAGTCTTTAAAATCATGATTTGAGGATTTCAGTAACTCAGCCAGAGGTTAGGGGTCTATTACAGGAGCGGGTGGGCAAGGTTCTGTGGTCTGCAATGTGCAGGAGGTCAGACTAGATGATCATAATGGTCCCTTTGGCCTAAATGTTTAAAAGCTAAGATCTCTTGCTAAGATGGCACTGTACCATGAAACAGGTCCAAACCTGATCTGATGGGGTATCTGCCAGTCAGGAAAGCTGCTCTGCTTGGGGTGCAAAGTGGAGCCGCAGCAATGTGCTGAGTAAGCTTCACTCCTTCCTTTGCCAGACGGTCAATATTAGGGGTCCTAAAAACAAAACCAACACAACCAAATTTCATTACAGTGGTCTGTCAGCTAATAGTGATTAGCAATGTTGTGTACTGTATTTTTCTTTTTTTTTTTAAATAAAAAACCTAATAAGCATTTCCTGAGCTTTCTACTAAAGTTGGCCGTTGACTATTTCCTCTGCCATAATTAGGATAATAGATTTTTTATTTCTCTCTCTCTTAGTCTGGTCATTACAATTGTTTGGACATTTTTAAAGTGAATAATTCCCAAGCTTAGACCCCATCCCTACAAGCAGTTCCACACAGTGTATCCTCATGCTGGTGCACAGCCACATGGAGGCCACTGGGGCTCTCTGGCTGCAGGGGCCCATCCCTGTGTGGCTACTCGCAGGAACACAGCCTTACTCAGGAATTGACAGAAGCCTGCTGGTTAATGGAAATAGCAGGTGACAATGTAATACATGGTGAGAGGCTGAAGGTTATGTGGATTTTTTTTCAAAAAATAATTATGTTGTCCTACTCTTACGGTAGAAAGACACCTGGCACTATCATACCATCACTGTTTATGCAGAACTCATCACAAAAGGCAGATTGTCCTCACTCATGCAAAATTCTCATTGAAGTCAATGCGCGTTTTGCCCAAGCGAGGACTTCAGGATTGGTTCTCCGCTTAAACAACCACATATAAAGCCTACAGAAATGGGATGAAAAAAAATCAACACATCGCTGTATATCAAAATTGCCTTCCATTTTGTTAACATTAATTAACTCCTTAAACATTCTCAACTGAAATAGGCTGCCTTTAGGAGCATAAGGAACATTTATTTCTCCTTTTCTTTATTTTATTTTCACGTTTAATTATTTTTTTTATCTGAGAGTCAGAAAAAAAATCGCCTAAACTTATACAAATGCAATCATGACTTGTTTTTTAGAGGGGCTGCTCACCAACCACCCCCAGTGACTTCTGTTGGTGGTGATGGCTGCTTAGCATTTCTAAAAATCAGGCCCAAAAGAACACAAAAGAATTGTTATTGATAAATAACTGACAATAAACATAGCCATTGCTAACAGAGTATGTCATTGTGAGGCTTTTATAGCGCTGGAAGAGAAATGGTCCAGTTAGTACCTTTAACCTACTGCTGGTGACACCAGCAGGGAATCCCGTCCTTCTGCCAGCAAGCCTCTCAGCAGAGGAAGAATTGGACAGACTATGACATTCTTACAATAAAAAAGTAAATTAACAACTTTGATTACTATGCTTAAATCCTTTACCTTATAGTATCATTTCCATAGCAGCCTACATCTCCAATACCAAGATCATCGGCCAGTATCAGTACAATGTTGGGCTTGTAACTGACTGAAGCATGTGATCCAGGTGGCCTTAGGAACAGACATAAAACTAGCAGGATGGTCAGAGAGGTCCTGAAAAGGTAAAAAAAAAAAAAAGAAAAAAAAGGGCCTAATCAATATAAATTTGGCTATTTTTATTTTTAAATACATCCAGTAGGAAATGGCAGGTTAAATCAGATAATTCTAACCCCGGAAGGAACAAAGTGTGAAAAGTTTTATGAAGAACTGACAACACAAATTAAAAAAAAATAGATTGTATTATATAGGAGCTTTCAGTGAAATTCAAACTGAAAAATGACCCCCTGTTACCTATTCCACACTACAAAGCAACTCACTTATTCCCATCACTTTCTATTTACTGCTTGAATAGTGTGAACCAACAGAGATTTCCGCTGTCTTCAACACCTAGGATTAGATAAAGACAGCCAATCTGGTTCCGTTTGTCAACAAGAGAGCAATAATTTTGTTCCTTCATTTCTTTCATAGCCATGTAATGAATATCTCCAAGGAAGAAGACAGCAGGAACATACTATAGGAAGCAATAAAAGTTTAGCAGGGCTGGTCTGTGAGCAAGCCACATATCTATTATTAGCTGGGGATTTCTGTGAGAAATAAGCACAAATATTAACATAGCCAAAATGCCCCTTTGTTTCCAAATTGGTGTTATGGCATCGTCATGCAAGTTTTGCATTCTGGGCAAACAAACAGTTCTATAAATCTTTAGCTAGAAGTAAATAAGTGAGGGGAAGAATACAGATCTGATTAAGTATAAATTTGTCCCTTTATATGAATATATAATGTGCCACTATGCTGAAAAAATTAAAACATTTTGTATTTCAATCAGCTTTATGGATGTCAAACAGAGTTTCTATGGGTTCCTGAACCTGCTACAGTTTACAAGTTTAAAGTTCTTAATATTTGGCCAAGAAAAATAATTGTTAAGTGTTGATCCAACATTCCATATTACAAAGAATTAAAGTTGTGGATGATACATTTTTAATGGACTAACCTAAAATACACGGGACAAGTTTTCAATGATCACCCTCGTATCATAAGGACAATTCAAGAGCTAACTAATCAAAATGTTGCCACTTATTATGGTTATTTTTCTATTTAGTCTAATAAAATTTTCCTGCAACGTTTACCCACCTTTTCCTCATGAATATTTAAATTACTGAACTACTATAATAATTTGTCTGATTTTACTTTGCACAATAACCATGACATTTTGCCTTACTTCTTTCTATTCCAGAGTTAACAATGTGTCTAGTATTACTGAATGATAATAAATGCTGCATTGAAAAGAATGACTGGACGGTAATACCTACACCACCAATATGCACTTTACAAAAATGTATTACAAGATGACACAGTATCCTTCTTGTACATATCATGATAAATGACTTAACTAAATTATATAGATTTTACAGATTACCTGCTTGTAAGGATCCATGCTAGATCAATTCAAAACTCCAGGAAAGCCCACCTTAGCACAGAAATTACAAGGTCTACATTAGACCAGCTTATATCCAGATATAGATATGAGTGTGAATATTACTGTAGTTTGGAGTGTTTGAATTTGCAGTTTCATTAAAGTCCCATAAGTCAAGTTGCAAAATTCAAATCTTTCAGAATAAGGATTTGGATATGGAGTTTCATTAAAATCCAGTGTCTGTCTTACACACAATCACATACTACATACTGAAGACACACATCAATTAAATAGGTTAGAAAGTGTCAGGATGTCTAGTGCCCATTAACTTTATCATGAAAGAACAGGCTATACCTCCTACATACTTCACTCCCATCTTCTGTTTATTTGAAATGTACTGAAAAGTATTGCATCAATCCCTGAAGCAACGCTGGAGTCTGGCTATCTGCCTTCATTACACATACAGACTGAAGTTCAAAGCTCCTACAGCTTATGCAAAAAGTCGAAAATACTTATGGAATGAGGAAATAACTTGTGTGTACTGGCTGACTGGGATTTGGAAAGATATTTCACAGAATATGAAAGGGTTTTAATTCAAGAAACACATGTAACTCTTCAAATGACAAAGATCTAAATAAGGAAGAAAACATTAAAAGATCAGCCAGCTACTACTTTCTGCAGCAACTACTTCTTGGCCATAGCTTAACACATGGATAAATTATAGGCCTTCACTTGGTAGTTAAGAAGTGACAAAGAGAGGAAAACTATTTTACCTTGGCATATTGAAACCCATAGCTCTGCTTGTCACATAACTCCAAAAAGTTTTGTGCAGTATTATATTGTAAATCATTTTACCCATCTAATTTGGAAGATGAATCCCAGTCAGTCAATCAAATCCTCTTTAGCATTACCAATGAAGAAGCTTCTGCTAGGGTAATAGTTTTACTCCACAGAAGGTCTGTGGGACAACAAGATATCTAGTGGATGAAATTCTGCGCTAAGTCTTTAAGGGTATGTCTACGCTTTGAGCTGTAGGTGTGATTCCCAGCTAGAGGAGACAAACCTGTGCTAGCTCTGATGGAGACAGCACGCGAAAAAATAGAATGTAGCTGCTGTCATGAGAGTGGCTATCTGCCCAAAGTGTGTGCCCATCAGAGACCTAGGCAGGTATTCGGGGCACCTGGCCCCTTCCACTACTCGCACTGCTATGGCTACATTCTATTTTAATGCACCAGCTACATCAGAGCTAGTGTGGGTATGTCTCCTCAAGCTGGGAATCTCAACTCCAGCTCGAAGTGTAGACATACCTTTAGAGGCACAGCACAAAACTCACAGCCCAGGGAGAGGTAGAGGCCCTGTAGGCCTCTCTAAGTTACAGCAGTCTCCCAGGGCTGCCCGCTGGACCACTACATTGTCCAGAATGTCCACAGTGTTGTGCACTCTGGCCCACTTCTTCCACTATGCAAGGGGATCATCAAAGGGCAGACTCACAGCTGTAATTGACAGTGCTTTTGTGGGAGCAAGCTCCAACAGGTAGAGTCGGGGCATCAGTTTCCCCAACTGTAAAATGGGAATAATGATACTTATATGTCCTTTGTAAAGTGCTTTGAGAGCCACTGATAAAAAGCCCTATGTAAGAGCTAGGTATTATTATTTAGGGCTCCTTTATGCCAATCTAGCTCTTTTACCCACCATAGAGGGGCTGGAGTGTCTTTACAATAAACAAATGGTTTTTCCTAGAATTCTCAAAATCATGCAGAGAACAAGTGCAACCAATGTATTGACCTTAAACAGGTGTAACAGAGGGAAATCCAGTCCCATAATTTTAACTGCTTTTTTTGATGGTTTCTAAACTTCCCAGAAAAATTGAACTTGAGACGTTTACACATGACATGTACATTTAAGTGGAATCGGTTTCTTTTTGGGATTTTTGGGGTTTTCTGGGGGTTTTAGGGGCAGCTTCTGCCATTGGTAATTTGAAAAGATTAAGAAGAAACAGGATAAAAATACCACCACACCAACAAGTCACATTATTGTTATATTTTATTATATTTTTATATTCACACTACTTTTATATTTATGATGCTGATATAGACTTTATTATGTCACTATTCAACTCTAATGAGCTTTTACTCATAAATAGGAAGAAACAGTCATTTGTTCTAGTGATTTTTTTTTTCTTACCAGTAACCTGTCAGGTGCCACATGATTTCCACCATGACAACAGAGGTTGGTATTTCAGGATTCTGTAAAATAAAACAAACCACATTAAAATTAAAAAATGGAATCATGTAAATGATTAAAGAGCCTGATCCAAACCCCACTGAAATCAATGGTAGTGCTTATTCACTTCAGTGAGCTTTGGATCAGGCCCAGAATGAAAAAAGCAATGACAACAAAAAGGAATAGACCTTTAAGAACAGGTCATGATACACTGATATTATTTAATTACTTCCAGTAACACCCACAGTGTTCTAGTTGCCTTCTAAACAGAGAAGATGGCATGATCCATGCTCTGAGAAGCTGGTACCCTAAGAAAAGACAAATAGACAAGTAGAACGAGAGGAAAGTGAAGGGAGAAACAAATTATATTATCCTAGTATATGGGCCTTATTCAGGGCCTTTTGAAGCCAATGGAAAGACTTCCATTTGAACCAGGGCTTATGTAACATACACATTTCACTGAGTCATGCAAGTCCACAGAAGTAACCAGATGCCACAAGAATGGCAACTGGAATCGTTAGCTCCCATGGCATTGCACCAACACCATCATATTAACTTGTGATGGAGATTAAAATGACAGTTGATTTCTCTGTCTCCCCTGCAATTTTCAGACAGAAGCCCATTGCCTCCCTCTCTTGATGTATTTATTCTCTTTAGCTTAGGACAGTTTCCCCACTAACTGGGTAATAATTCTCTTTCACTGTACTACAAGATTATATTAACAAAGTCTACCCTTTCTAAGTTAAGGAACAGTAAGAGATCTTCTTAAAGCACAATAATAGTCTGGTAGCTCGTTTTACAATATATTTTCTTTTAGTCTTCCTAAAGACATGCTTAATTGTTAGAATTTCTAGTCATCCACTATTACAGATTGTCAGCTGATATTGTCTGAGTGATGCTGACAATTTGCTTCTCTCAGGCTCTTTATCTGAAGTTCTGAGATGTACGTTTTCCTGATTGGTACTGTTTTTTGCACCTTTTCAGTTGTTTACACCTTTTTCCTCTGGGTGCATTTTCTGGAGATTGTTTCTCCATAGCTATGATCTGGGTATTTTACTTTCACACATTTCCTCTAAGCTCTCCTATACAGTTGGCATGGTTTATATACATTTAGAACAGGATACTGTAGTTACAAAGAATTAAAATAGCAGCCTAATGATCTTGATTCACAGGCATCCCGCAGCTCCCATTGGCCGGGAACGGTGAACCACGGCCACTGAGAGCTGCAGGCGGCCGTGCAAATGTAAACAAACTGTCTGGTGGCCCACCAGCGGATTACCCTGATGGGCCTCATGTGGCCTGTGGGCCGCAGGTTGCCCACCACTGCCTTAGAACAAGAAGTGCAGTTTTTACAATTAGGGTTTTAGAATGGTTGTGGTACCAATACATGGCCTACACAAACATAAACCTCACAGTAACTTCCCCAAAGTTGACTAAAAATACTGAAAGCAATTATTTTGTTAACAAGTACCTAGCCGCATGTACTGCCCCAGTTAGTCTGTAAAGACCCAGATTTAGGTGTGGGCATCAGTATATAATGAACCATATTAAGATGAGTGAAAATTTCTTGCTGCCTTCAGATCCCTCCTCTAGCCACACATTTATGACCTTACTGGCAGAGGTACTAAGTCAATCATACTCAGACCTCAGTACAACTATTTAATAACATAGTAAAAGCATCCTGACTGGTTAATAATTAAATCACACAGTGTTTTAATATCATGTGCTGCAAAGAGCTGCAGGACACACATTAAAGAGCCACTTGCGGATTCCCGAGCCTTAGTCTGAGTGTCACTGTACTAAGCAATTTTAATATCCACCAAAGTTAAAGGAAGTTGCAGGTACTCAGCAGCTTTGAAAGTTAGGTGCAGTTACTGTGCGTTTAGCTGCTATTCAGGTCTGGATTGGCCCGTAAAGTCAGACCTTTGGATTTACCCTCCTCACATTTACTCAGAATATGGGACTGGGTGGACTTTTCTGTGGATCTGCTTATGAAATAAAAGACAATATTGTGACGAAAGTGAACTAAATTAATTTATCTTCACACTCTCCAAGTCTCTCTTCCCCCCCGCCCCGTGCAGATTAAGGAGAGTAGAGGATGATCAGAGTGCCTTTGTACTCTGGTAATTCCTGGCTACCTAAACAGCGGCATTGGGGCTGCTGCATCCATATTCAAGTATGGAGATCTCAGGGCTGCTCTAACCTCTAACTCCCATGAGCTCAAATCGCTATCCCACAACTGCTCTTAAACAGACTAGTCACTTTTTATTATCCAAATTGTATTAAATTCAAATACAAAAAAATAGTAAATCTGATGAAAATGAAATTGGATCTCACCCCAGTTTTAACAATTTAAGGTGTTGTAAATAAGAGGCCTTTTATATTTTATTAACTATACAAGATTTATACTGACAGTGCCTCTAAAATGTCTGAATATTTTGCTATCAAAATACTCAGAAGCATCTAGCTTCAAGCAAAATAGCACAGCCCTAGGCAAAACCTATAGGTATTTATAGACACAATAATCCTTTTCTTAAGGATGACTCCAGCCTGTAGTACACAGTTCAACATTACTCATGGAATTCTCTTATTTGATAATTTGATTTGATTTTGTGCCACTGAATTTGTTAAAATGTTCTTAATTGTAGACTGAGTGCATCCAAAGTAAAACATCTCATAATTCTAGATCAACTGGTATGCAAAATGTACCGTATGCAAAATACAACTGATTGCTCCCACTTTATACAGCACTATCAGGGGCAAGAAATATTTGTGCATGGTAGTCATCGCTGTAACAAGAAACGTTTTTCAAAAGCTTTATCAACTTATTTTATACTGAGGGAAACAACAAACTTTTTGGAATGACCATTAATATTTGCCTGTACATTTCCAAACACATTTTGCTACAGTAGATCATAGAAAGTAAAAAGTACAGTACCTGGTGTTGTCACGCTGCACTCTGGTAGTTTAGAATAGAAGGCAGTCGATGCATTTGTCTGTGAGCTCAGCTTCAGAGTTGATTTTAAGTCATTTCATGTTCGTCAGTGAAACCATCTCTGCCCCAGCACAGCATTTACCATCAGTCATCATATCTCCTCTATCTGCTCATGCGCACTGCTCTGCAGCACGGAAGGCAGGGCACTTCCTCACTGACGGAAAGCTTAGCCGGTATAGCACCAGAGAAGCCAAGCCAGAAAAACCTTATTACGTATCTCTGCTGCTGCGAGGCTCAATATACTAAACTTCCCTAAAGTGTACCTCCGGCTGATGTTTGCACAGTGGGAACATTCATAAACACATGTGGGACTGATCAGTGAACAGTAGGCCTTTCATTAGAGACCTAGCTAACATGATTTCTGTTGTTCACTGGTTTCCAGAAGAAGATTAAGGGGTCTGTCTGCCTTTCAGCTCAACACAGTTCCACTGAAACTCTAATCATTCATTAACAAACAATTCCCATTAAATCATTCATCACTGCAACTCAGGCCTGGAAAAAAGAACAAACGTAATACTTACTTTTAAACTTCTAGTGAAGCAGCAATTCTGTAAAGTTTGCATGAAGTGAGGGAAACTAATCTCTTTTAAACAGCTTTGAGTGACTGCCACAATGAGCAGGAATTGCAATAGATTTTTTAAAAAAGAAAATAAGCTTCTAATATCAGACAGAATTTACAATATTTCTCTATAATGTCCCAATTTTGTCTTCAGAAAAGAGGGTATAATACCCAGTAACCAGAATAAAGAATGGTCAGTGTATCTAAAGGCATAATGGGCATTACATGTTTTAATCATGTTATTTTTTAAAGGCAGTTCTGACTCTGTATTGACCTGACCAATACATACAAAGGGTATGTCTTCATGGCAGAGTTAACTTGAGTTATCGACACTTGAATTACTTCTCTTGAGTTAGCATAGCTTGAGTGAAAGCAGCCATACTGAGAAATAACACTTGAGCTGCTGTCCATACTGTTGCTGTTTTCAGGGCTTGTCTATATAAACATTTAATTTGTTACAAGCGGGGGTGTGAATCTAGCCTGCCATGCACTACTAGAGACCCATGGTTGGCCCATGCCAGCTGGCTCGGGCTTGTGGGGCTCAGGCTGCAGGGCTGTTTAATTGCAGTGTAGACATTCTGGCTTGGGCGGCAGCCTGAGCTCTGGGATACTCCCACCTTGCAGGGTCCTAGATCCTGGGCTCCAGCCCAAGCCCAAATGACTACACTGCAATTATACAGCCCCGTAGCCCGAGCCCCAAAAACCAAGTCTGCTGGCATGGGCCAGTCATGGGTTTTTAATTCCAGTGTAGACATACCCTAACTGTCCATGTGGACCCAGCTGAAGCGCACTAGCAGTTTGTTAGTGCACTTTGATCTGCCCTGCTTTGGAATTGGAGTAGATTAACATGCACTAACAAACTATTAGGGTGTATCATCAGGGTCCACATGGACAGTGTGTGGCAGGCTAGCGCAGGACAGATTCATATCCCCGTTTCCCATGAACTAAATGTTCACCTAGACAAGCCCTCACTCGTGTGTGGCATTAAGGGCTTGTCTTCGCTGCACCGGTTAGCTCGAGTTAGTACACTTGAGTTATTGCACTCAAGCTAGTCTAGCTTCAGTAGGAACTGCCGCACTTCAGAACAACCCCGGGAGCTACACAGAGTAATTGGATTTAGCTTCTGATGATTTGCTGTAACTCAAGCAATCCTGACTGCATTCCTAGCTCCAGCATCACTCGAGTTACTGCACCCCTCCCTCTGAGGGTATGTCTACACTACGAGAGTAGTTCGATTTTACTTAAATCGAATATGTGGAATCGATATTACAAAATCAAACGTGTGTGTCCACACTAAGGACAGTAATTCGACTTTGTGAGTCCACACTAACGGGGAAAGCATCGACATTGGAAGCGGTGCACTGTGGGCAGCTATCCCACAGTTCCCGCAGTCCCCGCTGCCCACTGGAATTCTGGGTCGAGCCGCCAATGCCTTCTGGGTAAAAAAATGTGTCGAGGGTGCTTTTGGGTAACTGTCGTCATCCGTCCACCACTACCGCCCTCCCTCCCTGAAAGCGCCGGCGGGAAATCAGTTCGCGCACTTTTCTGGTCAGTGACAGTGCGGACGCCACAACACTGCGAGCATGGAGCCCGCTGCGACCATCGCTGCAGTTATGGCCATTGTCAACACCTCGCAGCTTATCATCCACCTTTCCCAGAGGCAGATGTAGAGAAATCAGGCGAGGAGGCTACGGCAGCGCGGTGAGGGCCTGAAGTCTGAGAGTGGCACAGACCTGTCAGAAAGCACGGGACCCAGCACCGAGGACATCACGGTGGCAATGGGTCATGTTGATGTTGTGGAACGGCGATTCTGGGCCCGGGAAACAAGCACGGACTGGTGGGACCGCATAGTGCTGCAGCTCTGGGATGAATCACAGTGGCTGCGAAACTTTCGCATGCGGAAGGGGACTTTCATGGAACTTTGTGAGTTGCTGTCCCCTGCCCTGAAGCGCAATGACACCCGGATGCGAGCAGCCCTGACTGTCCAGAAGCGAGTGGCCATAGCCCTCTGGAAGCTTGCAACGCCAGACAGCTACCCGTCAGTCGCGAACCACTTTGGCGTGGGCAAATCTATCGTGGGGGTTGTTGTGATGCAAGTAGCCAACGCAATCGTTGAGGTACTGCTCTCAAAGGTAGTGACCCTGGGAAACGCGCAGGTCATCATAGATGGCTTCGCCGCGATGGGATTCCCAAACTGCGGTGGGGCTATAGATGGAACTCACATCCCTATCCTGGGACCGGACCACCAGGCCAGCCAGTACATTAACAGAAAGGGCTACTTTTCAATGGTGCTGCAAGCACTGGTGGACCATAGGGGACGTTTTACAAACATCAACGTCGGATGGCCGGGCAAGGTTCATGACGCTCGTGTTTTCAGGAACTCTGGTCTGTTTAGGTGGCTGCAGGAAGGTATTTACTTCCCTGACCAGAAAGTTACTCTTGGGGATGTGGAGATGCCTATGTCATCCTCTGGGACCCAGCCTACCCGCTAATGCCCTGGCTTATGAAGACCTATACTGGCGCCCTGGACACTGAAAAAGAACTCTTCAACTACCGGCTGAGCAAGTGCAGAATGGTGGTGGAGTGTGCTTTTGGCCGTCTCAAGGGGAGATGGAGAAGCTTACTGACTCGCTGTGATCTCAGCGAAACCAATATCCCCATTGTTATTGCAGCTTGCTGTGTGCTCCACAATCTCTGTGAGAGCAAGGGGGAGACCTTTATGGCGGGGTGGGAGGTTGAGGCAAATAGCCTGGCTGCTGATTACGCCCAGCCAGACAGCCGGGCGATTAGAAGAGCCCAGCGGGACACGCTGTGCATCCGGGAGGCTTTGAAAGCTAGGTTCCTGAGTGAGCAGGGTAACCTGTGACTTTTAAGTTTGTGTACAGAGAAGCTGAACCTGCCCCCGTTTCTTTACCCACTAAATGTTCAGTATCCTCTCCAGTTACATACCCCGTTCCCCCCCTTCCAACACATGTTTAAAAATAAAATCACTTGAATTTTGTTAATGAACACCGTTTTCTTTATTACTGTTTTTGCGGGAATGTTTTAAACCTGGGACGCAGACTGTGGTGGGGAGCGGGTGTAGTGTAGTGATGCAAATGACGCTTCTAAACTCCAGGAATGACAGGCTCCGCAGTGGTGGACTGGTTGTTTCAACGGAGCCTGCCACCCCTCCTGATCGGGACTGTGTGTGTGGGGGCTATGTGACTTTGTGGCAGGGGGAGGACGGTTACAGATCCCCTACTGTGTGGCTCTGTGATCCAGGATAAGGACTGCTGCATAAGATCTCTAACTGCCCTCCCCCGCCACAAAGTCACAGAGCAACCCCCTCCCAGAACATGAAAACCACCTCCCAGACTGACCAGGGTAACTAGTGACTGCACTGTGTATGTGCCCTGCTGCTGAACCTGCCCCCGCCTCTGTACCCTGGACAGGTGACTGTCCTGTCCAATTACCAACCCCTTCCCGCCCTTCAGACAGACTCTCCTCCAAAAGAACATGATGGAAACAGTAATTAACAGAAACGTATTTTTTATTAGCAACTACACATGAAACTGGGGGGTGAAACTTGGACGGGGGCTTGTGTGAGGCGGGAAGGAAAGGACTTGTCAAATTTTGGGGAATGAGAGCCTTCTAGTACTAGAGCAGTCTGCAGGGGTGGAGTGAGAGTTTTCACGGACTCTGCCGCCCCTCCTTCTTTGGACTTTGGGTGAGGGGGGTATGGGACTTGGTGGCGGGGGAGGGCGGTTAGAGATAGACTGCAGCGGGGCTCTGTCCTCCTGCCTCCGGTCCTGCAGAACATCCACAAGGCGCCGGAGCGTGTCCGTTTGCTCCCTCATTAGTCCAAGCAGCGTTTGAGTCGCCTGCTGGTCTTCCTGCCGCCACCTCTCCTCCCGTTCCATGTGTGATTGGTGCATTTGGGACAAGTTATCCCTCCACTGGGTCTGCTGGGCTGTCTGGGCTCGGGAGCAGCCCATAAGTTCCGAGAACATGTCCTCCCGTGTCCTCTTCTTCCTACGCCTAATCTGCACTAGCCTCTGGGAGTGTGATGCCAGGCTAGGTTGGGAGACAGTCGCAGCTGTGGGAATGGGAAAAAAGGAGTGAATTCCTCAGAAAGATAAATTTAGTTGTGAACAAAGAACATAGTCTTTCTCTGTGAACAAAACCATGCACAGCACCTATCACATGCGCACTCAGGACAAGGTCGAATTTTCGGCCTTCGCATTCAGTGCCTGGGGTCTTGCAGTGCAGATCAGAGAAGCGGGGCAGGACACCGGAATTTGTGTAGCAGGCCGACATGGTAAGCCGTAGACTTGTGGCTGCTTAAAACTTTAATAGTAGCACTGGCCTCCTTTCACATTGAAAGCAATGCCAGTCCCTGCTGCCAGCAATCCGGCAAGCATGAACTCTGCCCCTGTCCCACCCCCTCGTGGCTGTCCCAAGGAAAGATCCCTGTATGCTGCCCCTCTCCCGCCTCCACCGCGTGGCTGTAAACCGTCGGTTACAGTTCTGTAAAGAAACGGGCAAGCAGTCCCAATACTAACATTCCCCTACCTAATTCAAAGCAGGTCACCATGAGCGACATCACTCTGATGAGGATTTCAGAGACGGAAAAAGAAAGGATGCTTCGGGAAAGCCTGCAAAGACCAGGGCCATATGCCGCCATGCTCTGCAGGGCAATGATCCCGGAGTACTTGCTTGTCTCCTGGCGCGGAAATGTTTCCTACTATGGAGGACCCAATAAGGCCGCTCTCCCCAGGAACCTTATGCAAAGGCTTTCCAATTACCTCCAGGAGAGCTTTGTTGAGATGTCCATGGAGGATTTCAGCTCTATCCCCGGACATATAGACCGGATTTTACTGTAGCTGCACTGGCAGGGACTAAACAGTAGAGCGGCTTCGGCAGAACAATCATGCTAAACCGGACATTGTTAGATTTTTTTCAGTAGTTGCACTGCCAGGGACTGAAAAGTTAAGCGCCTAGGGCAAAGTAATCATGCAAAACCCATTGTTAATCTTGTTAATATTCCTGTTCTGTTAAAAATAAATGTTTAGATGTTTTAAACACTTACTGAGTGATCCTTCCCCTGATTCTGTGTCCAGGTTAACGGCTGGGGACGGTTGGTAGGGGATCTCTGTAAGGGTGATGAAGAGATCCTGGCTGTCGGGGAAATCAGCGTTGTAAGTGCTGTCGACTGCCTCGTCCTCCTCATCTCCTTCCTCATCTTCCCCATCTGCTAACATGTCCGAGGAACCGGCCGTCGACAATATCCCATCCTCAGAGTCCACGGTCAGTGGTGGGGTAGTGGTGGCGGCCACACCTAGGATGGAATGCAGTGCCTCGTAGAAACGGGATGTCTGCGGCTGGAGCGTCCGTTTGCCTCTTTGGTCTTCTGGTAGCCTTGTCTCAGCTCCTTGATTTTCACGCGGCACTGCGTTGCATCCCGGCTGTATCCTCTCTCTGCCATGGCTTTAGAGATCTTCTCATAGATCTTTGCATTCCGTCTTTTCGATCGCAGCTCGGAAAGCACGGACTCATCGCCCCACACAGCGATCAGATCCAAGACTTCCCGATCAGTCCATGCTGGGGCCCTCTTTCTATTCTGAGATTGCATGGCCATCTCTGCTGGAGCGCTCTGCATCGTTGCCAGTGCTGCTGAGCTCGCCACGATGTCCAAACAGGAAATGAGATTCAAACTGCCCAGACAGGAAAAGGAATTCAAATTTTCCCGGGGCTTTTCCTGTGTGGCTGGTCAGAGCATCCGAGCTCGGACTGCTGTCCAGAGCGTCAACAGAGTGGTGCACTGTGGGATAGCTCCCGGAGCTATTAGCGTCGATTTCCATCCACACCTAGCCTAATTCGACATGGCCATGTCGAATTTAGCGCTACTCCCCTCGTTGGGGAGGAGTACAGAAGTCGAATTTAAGAGACCTCTATGTCGAACTAAATAGCTTCGTGGTGTGGACGGGTGCAGAGTTAATTCGATGTAACGGCGCTAAATTCGACATAAACTCCTAGTGTAGACCAGGCCTGAGAGTATGTCTGCGCAGCTAGTGGCAGCCCTCGGCAGCGAGCACCGAAGCCTGGGTCAACAGACTTGGGCTTGTGCTACCGCACTAGAAATAGCTATGTAGACAGTGCTTAGGCTGGAACTCAGGCCCTGAAGCCCACCTCCCTCTCTAGGCTTCAGAGCCCAAGCCACAATGTCCACATAGGTATTTTTAGTGCAGTAGCATGAGCCCTGAGAGCCTGTTGATCTGGGCCATATTATAGACGTACCCTGGTGGGCCAGCTCATTTGAGCTTAAAGCACCACTTAACTCAAGCTGGAGATTTTTGTATGTGGAGGGAAGTCGAGTTGGGGTAACACTTCGGTGATCATTCTTGCTAATTGTGATATGAAGACACACCCTAAACCTTCTGGGTTTTGTGGTTCTTTGTGCTGCAGTATGCTGAGCCACGCTCTGAATTCTATCCCACTGTACTGTGGGAGAGAGCCTGTCTGTCCTTTCTGGGCACACTGGGGGAATTGTGGGAAAGCAATGGAGGACTATCAACATTCAAGTGGAGCTAGCCTGCATCCACATTGCTGAGTGGTGGTGTTAGCAAACTGATGAGCCAGCCAACTCAAGTAAAAAGCACCACCACACTTGAGTTAAGGGCTTTAGTGTGTGGACAGGACTCAAGTTACAGGCAACATTTGAATTAACTTTGCAGTGAAGACAAGCCCAAATGCACAATCCATTCTGTGTTCCCCCTGAGGAAGGGTGGCCCCATGCCATCACCAATGCAGGGCTGTGCCTAAATGACACAGTTTAGCCATTTGTTTATGTAACCCTTCTGCCAGGGGAAGTTAGCAGCAACAAAGGCCAGGTTCAATATCTAAGGATTCCTCTTGGCACTACAACACAGGGCTGGCTCAAGACCTCATCCAGTAAGCTGGGAAAACTTAACACCACCCCTGGGCACCTCTATGAAGCAATACTTGCAAGCACTGAGTCTGAAGAACAAAACAAAACAAAAACCCCCACCACACCCCTTGTATTAAAAGGGAAAAGAAACCCAGCATTAGTTTGGGAAAACACCACAACCACCTCCCCCGGCCCCCACCAACCCCTTGGAAACCGCAGTTCAAAAAAGCCTTCAATTTGGTCAGTGAGGACCAAGGCCTCTGAAGGGGGAAACTGCTCCCACCCTGACTGCCATAGGGTCAGCCATGCCCTGTGTCCGCTCTGGACCTTTCTTCGTACAAGTTCCTGCAGACTCTGTCTCCGTACTCCCAGGGTCAGGCTTGTTACAGCTGGGATCTCACAATATTTAATTCTGGGCACCACCAGCCAGCGCTTTACAGTCTGATAGCCACTGCAATCACTCATTTTGTTACACACATCCAATCATATCTACATGTGCCATGTTCTCAGTCTTGTATTTGGATTTTTCTTTCTGAATTGATGATCTAGACCTGAAACTGAGAAAAGGATGAGAAGATAGAAAAACCTTTAAACCAAAAACCTTTCCTTCTTGTTATCTTCTACTGGCTCTCCCATTCCCAATCATTCCCTTTTCATATGCTCTTCCACAGCTTGTTTTAAGCTAGTGGTGTTGGCTATGTAGAACCACAGGATATGACTACCATCTTATTTCCTAAATGTTTTACTAAATTTAGAGTCCAGTGAAAAACCTAGTGCATGTCTATAATTTTAGCATAGAATTTCCTCAGCTTTTAAAATACAGATTCTCCTCTGACACAGAGAGGGAGACCTTGAAAGGTTTATCAATGATCCCTGAATGGACAATAAACCCCACAAGTTATAAACGCCCATAACAGAAGCGAATAACAGATTTATATATACAGCTTATTAAGCAGTAATTTGTACACATGTGTAATCAAATTGTTAAAAAACCTGCTTTTAAGATACATAAACATTTGTAGCACAGAACAATAAAACTTAGGCTGGCAAAAGACATTCATTTATTCACTCGAAGGTCAGCTAATGCAATTCAGCCAATGCTAACCTCATGAAACACCAATCAGTAGAAAAGTAGTAAAATCGTCTCAAATGAACTCTAACAACACCCCAAGCAGGTATTACGTTGTGAAATGCTGGCTACCATAAAATTGTTCTGGAACATGAATGAATTCTAATGATTAGTGAGCCTTTAGAACAAATTCTATTCTTATACACACCCTCTCATTTAAAAATAATATGCAAAAAAAGATCAGTAATGGGTGTGTTAGCTTTAAAGGTATACAACCAAACAATGAGAAAGTTACTTTCAATTTGGCCTTTGCTCTCTAGAGCAAAACTTAAATTTAAGAGTACATCTGTTTTTCTCAAGGATGGGATTTTCAAAAGTTCTCAGCATTGGCTTAATTCTGCTCCCACACAAGTCAATGATAAAACTCACATTAACTTCAGTGGGAGCAGAGCTAGGGCAACCCTGAATATTTCAGAAAATCCCACCCTGAATCTACAGTTACATAGAGCTCAGGATGAATCAGAACACTTAGTCCTGAATCTCTTAACAAAAAAACAAAAACAAAACCACAGTCATTTTGCTTAGCCTCAGTTTTTCCATCAGTAAAATGGGGGAAGTGATATAAACCCACCTTTGTAAGGTACAGGAAAAAAATGTTTTAAAGCATCATGTACACTGCATATTTTAACTAGTATTTCTAATACAGTATGGTGAAGACCGGGGTCCCTCTAGTGGCCAATTTAATATCTGAAGGCTTATATTTCAGAAGAAAAGGTTAGATTCATCTATCCTGCCTTGAACCTTGTTTAGTTGTTTACCCTTGTGCAAAGAGAGGAAAGTGGGTGTAAAATGCTAACCATCTTGTTTTCACTAATGTTTCAAAGGGATAAAGATTACACAAGATACAGGACAGTATAGAATGAAGCTAAAAATCCCTCCATAGTCTGGTGCAGTGGTTCTCAGCCTATTAACCATTGTGGGCCACATGACTGGGCTGCAGGTTGAGAACCACAGCACAGCCCCCAACTCTCCCCACCCACACTGCTATGTCCAGTGTCCCATCCCAGAGACTCCTCCACAGACCGGGGCAAGGAGCGGAGCCCCAGTGGTGGGGCCGGGTGACAGGGACCCTGGACCCCATTGTGCAGGGCCAGGCGGCAGCCCCAACTTGACCCTGCCGTCAACCCTGACCCTTGCTGTGTGGGGCCGGGCAGCAGCCGTGACCCCAGACACTGCCATGCAGCAGACCCGACCCCGCAACCCAGACACAGACTGATCCTGGACCCCGTTGTGTGGGGCCGGGCAGCAGCCCCGACCCTAACCCCGACCCCCGCTGTGTGGGGCTGGGTGGCAGACCCGACCCCAGACCCCAGACCCTGCCATGCAGCAGCCCCGACACCGGCCCCTGCTGTGCTGAGTCAACAATGTGATGCTGTTGCAAACAAAACAAAACAAAAAACCAACAACCACAAATGCAATTTTGGGTTGCATTAACAGAGGCCTAGCATGCAAGTTACGGGAGGTGACAGTACCACTCTACTTGGTGCTAGTTAGACCTTGGCTGGAATACTGTCCAATTTTGGTCACCACTGTATAGAAAGGATGTAGAAAAACTGGAAAGGATCCAGAGGTGAGCAACAAAGATGATCAAAGGGATGTGCAAGCCATATGAGCAAAGGCTGAAGGAACTGGGTATGTTTAGGCTGGAAAAAAGGCAATGGGGGGACGGACATGATGGCAGTCTTCAAGTACTTGAAAGGCTTCCATTAAAAAAAAAAAAAAAAAAAAAAAAAAAAAGGAAAAAAGTTGTTCTCTCTTGCCACAGAGGGCAGAATAAGAGGCAAGGGGTTCAAACTACAGCATAGCAGATTTAGATTTAATTTCAGGAAAAAGCTTCCTAACTGTAAGAACAGTAGGACAATGGGACAGACTGCCTTGGGAGGTTTTGGAAGCTCCTTCACTGGGGGGTTTCAAAAGGAGGCTGGATGGCCATCTGTCTTGGATGGTTTAGACACAACAAATCCTGCATCTTAGCAGGGGTTAGACTACATGACCCTTGTGGTCCCTTCTAATCCAATGGTTCTATAATTATTTTCCTAGGCAAGTAACAAAAGGGGAAAAATCTGACAGTAAAGCATTTACTCTGAAATTATCATAGTAGGAGGCAGTGTTTTCCCCAGGAATTGAAATTAGGGGAGGTGTTTGAATTTATGGGGGGGGGGGGAAAGAGAGGTCAGGGCTGATGACGGGTGAGACTGTGAGGGTGAGGCTGTATGACACCATAGTAAAAACTGAAAAAATGTTTCATGACCATTTTATTAGATTTAACTCATGTTTTAAAATCATCACACAAATTGAAGTTGGCTACTCAAGCCTTCTATGAAGCACTACATCTACATCCTTCTTGGTTTCTTGTTATAATTTTGCACAACTCTGTTAATGAACTTCTTGAATGCAATGCATTCATCTTTGGTGGCTTCTCGTGTGTCCAGTACTTCTATTCCTTCAATTGCTATGCTATTCGTTCATTCACATGATCAGGCAGAAGGCGACTTCTTTCAGAACACAAAGTTCTATTCAATGATGAAAAAGAATGCTCAACTGTAGCTGTTGTGACTGGGAGTAGCAAGAGATGAATTCTTACTTCTTTCATCCCAGGAAACATAGCACAAAGATCGGGTCAAACCACTAGTGATGATAAAAAAGAAGTTGAAGTCAAATCTTCATTCATTCATTGTATAATATTCCACTCTGTGTTCAAATTCTCTATTCTGTCCTGAGCACCTAGCAGCCCCATTGCTGTAGTGCCTCACTCCACTCAACTGTTGGTGTTTTATAGGACAAGGATCTGTAAAAGCTACGTAGAGGTTGAATAGAACCTACAAGTCGCTGTTGTAGATTTTTAAGAATCAAGTCTGTGTACTTTTTCAGTTGTCTTAACAAACACTTCTTGTCCTCTTCACTTAAGGATTCAATATAAATGCCTTCATTAGTCAACTTCTGGACTGAAGTCTTTGATTCTTCCAGTACTTTTTCAATGGATAGCTCTCTGATTGATCCAAATGTAGCTTCTATTGCTGGCAGGGCTGGCTCTAGGTTTTTTGCCGCCCCAAGCAAAAAAAAAAAAAAATAAAAAAAATAAAAAAAATAAACAAAACCTGGAATGCTTCCCCTGGAATTGTGCCGCCCCAACCACCCAGAATGCTGCCCCTGGAATTCTGCTGTCCCAAGCACGTGCTTCGTTTGCTGGTGCCTAGAGCCGGCCCTGATTGCTGGACAAAGATCTACTACTCTTGTAGCAGATGTCTGGATGGCATTGTTTAATGATCCAAGTGATTTCAACAGTAGTCTTACAAGAGAGAGAATGGCAATAGTCTTCTCTGAACGTAGTAGCAAAAGTAATCCACCAGCCTCACTACTTAGATCCATCCCATCTTGGTAGATACTTTCAAAAGCCAGTAATAATGGCTGGAGTAATTTTAAGACAACAGCCAAGGATCGCTCATGAGAAAGCCAGAGGATTTTCCCAGGTTGGACTAACTTGAACTTCAGTCCCAGTGTATCTTCTATATTTTCCAAGAAATTCAGTCTTTTTGGACTCTTGCTGAAAAAAGAATATAATGAAGACATTAAATGTATAGCTTTTAAAATGATTTTTGAAGAGTCTGCAGCTCGTACTAGCGCTAGTTGGAGTAGATGGCCTCTGCAGTGTGTGTATAGGAGAGATTAGGGTTACACTTTTCTCTGAGCAAAGTTTGTACTCCACCATGTCTTCCAGAGAAGTTTGCAGCTCCATCAAATGCATAAGCAGCCATCTGTTTGGGGTCCAATTGACAAGCATTTAACTCTTCTAAGATGTGGGTTGTCACAGATGCAGCCGGTGTGTCTTCTATAACTTGAACATCTAGAAATGCATCTACTGGCCTACCACTGACATCAAAATAACATACACAATGACTTAATACTTGATACCCATTTACATTGGTGCATTCATCAGCCATGTATGCAAATTTTTTGAATGTGCTGAGTTCTTCACTTTTTCAAGGATTAGTCTTTCACTGTTGCACCACATGTTTCTAGCCAGTCAGTTGAGTTTCTTGCAGAAATTAGAAAGATAGTGAGCATTTGCTGGTCTTGTTCGGAACCAGTGTTCAAGTTCAGGATGAACAAGTGACAATGCACTTAACATTGTCCTCCAGTTTGTAATGTGTGGTAGCTCTTGCTTAAATAGAAAGTATGTTGCCACAGCCATGTTTGTTTGCATGAACTGTGTTGTGTCTCCAGCATTCTTAACAGCCTCATTAACACTCACCGGTGTTGTCCTTGGTCAGTGGAGACTCAGAGTTCAGAGGTGCTTTCACATAAGCTCACCTCCCAGGTGGAGGCACCTTGCTCGTTCCTCCAGCTGCTCACTGTTCTCTCTGGCCACTGTTGTTTGTTGTGCCACCGTTCACTCCATCATTCTGTTGCCAATGGCCCTGCACCATCACCTGCCACTGTGACCTCTGCGAGTTGGTCTCTTGAGGTTCCACCCAGCTCTCAGTGATTTCAGCTGAGCTCTCAGTCAGGGCCGGCTCCAGGCACCAGCGCAGCAAGCAGGTGCTTGGGGCGGCCAACTGAAAAGGGCGGCACATCCGGCTCTTCGGCCGCAATTCGGCGGCAGGTCCTTCAGTCCCTCTCGGAGGGAAGGACCTGCCACCGAATTGCCACCGAAGAATGAAGCGGCGGCGGTAGAGCTGCCATCAAAGTGCCGCCGATCGCAGCTTTTTTTATTTTTATTTTTTGGCTGCCTGGGGGGGCAAAAATGCTGGAGCCGGCCCTGCTCTCAGTGGGGGAACCTCGCTGCTAGTGCAGGCTGGGCCGTCTCTTCCACAGAAACACTGTCCCACAGCAGGTCTAAGTACTTAGACCTGATTATCAGTGATTTCAGCTCTAGTGGTCACTTAACAAAACAAAAGACTATCTATGGAGCCTAATCAGCTCTGTCTTTAAACAGTGGAGAGGGGCAGGTGAAATAGTACTTGTGACTCAGGCAGACCATCAAGAAAAACATCTGTCCCCACCCTCTCTTTTGATGCCTTCAATCAGCACAGGCTAAGTACAGTTCTACTGTCCTTTACTCATACAATAAGAAAAACAACATTTCATTCCCCCACCCCACATTCAAGTGATTTGTAACCCAACCCCAGCCAAAATCTATCACTTGGGCAACACAGCTCTGTTTCCTAGACACCTGGGTAGATTAGATGTGAATGTAAATACAATCTGGTCCTGAAGCCTTTCCCCCCAGCCCATCACTAGCTGTCAGGGAGGGCTCATTTAGACTTTGGTTATAATTCATAATTTGAAATTATTAGGTTGGCCAACATCACCGAAATGAATGCACTGACATTGTCATAAAAAACAACAGCTGTATAAGGAAGCTAGTCTATGTTCATACTTTTCAAATCTATTATACTTTTTCAGATACACGTATTTTATCATACACTTTATATGCATTTAATGTGTGTATTAATGTTTCAATTTCAATTCAAATTTCCAAACAATCACTAAATTGGCAACACTGCATGTAACTAGTTCACAAAACTGGGGAAGGAGGAGGGTGTTGAGAAACCTCTGTTGGAGGAGTTAGGCAGGTAACTTATCTTAACACCAGTGAAAATCATGAAAGTATTGATACTGCAGTAATAATCACTGAAGTTACTCTGCGTGAAACTGGTTTATTCCAACTCTTAATGGCAGAGTGTCGTCTGCTTCTCACCTTCAGTCTAACTCTTATAGTGAGTCCTAAGACTTCCCCTTTTCTTGTCATCATTCATGTCATCTTCCCTTATTGATTTAGGTACCGCTCCACTTTAGTATCGGAGTCATCAGTGTCCATGCCAGTGCTGCACAATGGAGTCCTCAGGAAACAATTTAAAATATACAAAAAGCCAAGTTAGAAGAGTCAGTTGTGGAGATATTTCACATCATTTACAAATACAATGCTTAATCACATTAAAAACTTTGTAATCCCAATAGTGAAAAGGAAACAAGTTTCCGTCCTAAGTGACATTTACTAAGGATTTCATTTACGTACACTTGTGTTCATTCTTCTGATATATGCTGTTCGTGTCAAGGCATAAAAACCTCACTGCTCCTACATGATAATTGCAAGAACTTTCCTATTTTAATAATGTAGGACTAATTATTTATCTTGAGTTGGCAATCTTATTTTTCTTTTGTTTTAAAGTTAGTCAGAACCTCCTTACAAATACAAATGGGGTGGCGGGGGGACCTGTAGTTGATAGCATAGGGCATTCAGAATAATATGTTTCAGTCACTGAGAAAATGGAAGGGGCTTACATAGATTCTAAGGATAACATTCTTGTAAAAACTAGCTAGGAGCGTAATGCGAGAGTGGACATGTTCAGTAAAATGCACCTAAATGAACAGACATTTCTGTAATCTTCCTCCCAGCCTGGGAGAGGGGAGAAAAGGACCAGCCAGTAACGCCTCTCTGGGAAAGAGGCAAAAAGGACCTGCTGCAAGTGCCTCCTAGGTCTGAGGGGGAGAAGGGGTAAAGAACCCCAGGAGAGGCAGAGGTGTGCTGAGGGGCACATGGGTGTCAGGGTGGAGCAGAGTTCAAAGTCATCTTAGTCTATGGCATTTGGGAGTGCTGGTGACACTAATTGTCACACACACAAGGGGGGAGGGGGAGCAGGAAGAGAGCGGGAGTGGGGGAGGGGGTTCTTTAAAAATCCAAAGGCGGACCAAAAACATAATATAGTTTTGTTTAAAAAAAGTCATGATTTTGGGTAATCTGACTCATGATTTTTGAACTTCTGAGGTTGGCAGTACTGAGTCCCTGAATAGTTCCTGACAGTAGGCTGCTTCAATTGCACCAGTAGCTAGGCTCCAGTGCCTCCCACACTCCCTGGCTGTATGTAATAGTCCTTTACATGGACAGTAGCCCCTTCTTGTGGGCCCAATACCCAGTCAGAGTGTAACCACTAAGCTTTGATTACACAGGTACTGCAGGAATAGCGAGCGGGCTCAGTCTGTTTTGACAGAGGAACTCCCACTTGTGGATAATAACACACGATAAATATGCAGCTGTGGATGCCTGTATTCTAAGTTATTCCGGTTTGGAATAAAGACACCACAAAGTAGTAAAACTATCCCGAAAAAAAAAAAAAAAAAAACCTTGACATTTATAATAAGACAATTTGAGGGTTAACTAAGACTCCTCATAAATCTAAACACAATCTTATCTTTACGCCAATACTGCAAATACTATGCAAACAAAAATAATAGTATTAAACATACAGATTTCTTTAGTACCAAAGAGGTACACAGTCCACAAATCCCATGCATTTAAAACACACACCACTGATTTGGCATTAATGTCACCACACCATCCTGAGTGGAACAAGCAGCAAATGCCCAGTTCTTTCAAAAGGCTGGTTCCCTCTCCTTGTGGTTATCTTCTTGTTGCAATTAGTAAAAATGGGCCTGTGAGCATCAGCCCTCAAGGCAGAGATCTTCACATCCCCTCTGGGTCTGGCTGAACTCAGTCACGAGTCTGGTGCCTTTTTTAAAAAAATACTTGGGAGTGGAATTGGTCCCCACCCTTGGAGTTGCCCTGCTGAGCATGCCCAAGGGTTCATGCCCCCTCCCCTCCAGCTACTACTGTTTAAAGGCGTTGTTAGATGTTTGGCAGCGTGTGTGTATTTTTCCTGTGTGCTGCCCCAGCTCTGCGCAGACAGCTGGCAAAGCAGACCTTGAGCGAACTGCCCAATGACCACAAGATCCGTTAAGGTATAAAGGTATCTGGCCAGGTTTATTGTTGACAAATCATGGTAATAGCACCTGGCAGATTCTATGAGGATACTAAGACAGGTATGCCTGTGACAATGGACGGAGCTCAGTCAGGGACGGGACTTTCCACGCCCCCTAGGCTGGCCAAAGATACTCCCTCCGAGATACATCTTTATACCATAATATAAACAAGTTACATACTATTATCCTGACCGTATCTTTTAGGAGGGGTCAGTATGTTTCTGTTATCCTTGGGGAATGTTTTTGTACTATCCTTGATATCAGGATGGTCTGGTACTATTTGATGTCAGGATGTGTTTGCGTGAGTACTCTGTGCTTAGCACTTCTTAGGAATGTGTATTTCTGCAATATTAGCCCTCTTCTTGCCATAGTCTATGATCAGGTCCTGCCTTATACCAGGCCTCTGATACAAGGGCTTATGTCTCAGGCTCTCTTCCTACTACAAAAGGAACAGCAACAGAAGCATAGGTTACAAGAGCACATTGAATACTTCTCCGACTAGTCCACAGTGTCTAGTGCATTTTGTCTGCAACAACCTTCCTCAGACTCCTGTCCCTCTAAGAGCCTGGGCTAGCCCTTGGCTCTGGCTTGGTCCACACTGGGGCGGAGGATCGATCTAGGAAACGCAACTTCAGCTACGAGAATAGCGTAGCTGAAATCGACGTTTCCTAGATCGAACTAAGTTTACTTACTGCGGGTCCACGCGGCACAGGCAAGCTCCCCGGTCGACAGCGCTTCCTCCTCTTGGCGAGCAGGAGTTCCGCAGTCGACGGGGGAGCGCTTCTGGGATCGATTTATCGCGTCCAGATGAGACGCAATAAATCGATCCCAGAAGATCGAGCTCTACCCGCCGAATCAGGCGGGTAGTGTGGACTTAGCCTCTGTTTCATCCCCTCCCCCCCGAGTTCTTTTCAAGCTCCTCTCTGCTCAGCCTTCTGACTGCAGACCCTGCCACCCCATTCTCTACTACTGCTTTCCCACAACTTCTGCATAGATGTGAACCCAGTTACAATGTCTGCCCATCACAGCCAAGCTGTGGCTCTCTGGCCTTCTCAGCACTTTCCCTTGCAGCAGCCACATGCCAAGCCTGGAGCAATGCAGGGAAGCTGACTGTATTTCTTCCTCACAGAGAAAGGTTCCTTCCTGTGTCAGAGTCTTTCATTCAGTTTCCACTCCTGCCCCTTATTAGGCAGGACAGGGGGATCTCTGCATGTTCACCTTGGAGGGTCATCAGAGGTTAGCAGGGAGGGGATGGGACTGGTGGATTGCTGCTTAGCCAGGTCATCACAGTATTATTATTTGCAGTCCATCCAAAGTTGTACTAGACCCCTTGCATATAGCTTAACATGATTCTGGCCCAAAGAGTTTACAATTGAGGATCTGGATATAACACAGAAAGTAAGGGAGAAAACATGAGAATGAAAGAGGAAGGGACAGGTTACATAAATATGATCATGTGGAGACTCAGTCAGTTCGTGAACACTTTGTGCACAGTATAGTTCCTGTTTAACGTAAATGTTAATTACTTCACTTCTTGGAGGTTTCATGATATTCTGTTTAATCTGCTGCCTTTAGTAGCTGTATTTTTAATCCTATTTGCACGGCAGAACCAACACAGCTGATAACAGAGCCCATCTCATTCTCCTTCTTTTACAGCGGAGTGAGTGGAAGTTTACTGCATATAGGTGTGTTTGCGTGCGTGTGTGCATATTATATATATATATATATATATATATTTGCACACACACAACCTTTAAAATGTCTATCCCAAGTGTTTTCATGTATGGAAAATACAATAAATAAATAAATAAATAAATAAAAAGTGAGATGAGGGAGTTCTGCAGGCAGTTGAAGCTAAAATTACACAGAAAAATTCAAACTGCCAAACCCAACTAGTTTTTTTGGGGCATATAATCAATAAAGAAGGAGTGAAGACAGATCCAGAAGAATTCAAAGCAACAGCAAGATTTCCCCTGCTTAAAAATATATCAGAATCAAAGCAGATTCTTGGTGTGACCATTTCTGGAGGCAAAATCTGTTCTCAGAATGCATATTCTTTAAAACTACTTAAATCAGCCTCTTTGTGGGTCTGGGATAAAGTACATTATCTTGTGTTTGAAGTGCTAAAGAACTTACTGACCTTATCCCCACTATGTGTTTCCAAGACTACAGCTGTTTCTGCAGATACCAGTAGCTATGGTCTCAGTGGGGTGTAACTCCAGCTACATGGAGGCGATTGAAAGCCCACAGCATATTGTTTTAGACAGCTTACAGATACTGAGACCAAATATGTTCATATAGAGCAAGGAAGAGACTATCTGGTAACCATACGAGTGTACAAGAATTTCACAAAATATTTGCAACCTCTTGATAATTATATGTAGTGACAATCCACAAGCCACTGGTACCACTAAACAATGGCAAAGAGCTAGATAAGGGACTCAGATGCCAAAGACTATTCATATGTCTAAGATTTAAATATGTTCTTAGTGATAAACACATACCTTATTAAGGGGCCTAGAGACTACCCAGATCCCTAGGGCAATAGAAGAGCCTGTATGGGCTTGGTTTGGGGTTGCCTGCCAGTCTCACCACAGAAGCTAGAACTGATTAAAATGGTCATCCGTGTTGAAATACAGCTGAAAGCTCTGTCAAAAGTGATTTGAAATGGCTGGCCTAAAGACTTTGACATCCCATACCCAAGTCGTTAATGCTATCCATTGAAGGAGGACTTGTTTTCACCTATAAACCAATGAGCCCCACAGCCACTGAGGCATACTGGCATCTGGGCCCCACAAAATGTTGGGAGAGATCCTAAACAAGGTTGTAGTGGCCAGTCATAGTGCAGGACAAAAAAAAACCACAGGATAGACATATGTGAGACCTGCAGAACTCAGAGAACACAATTAAAAGAAACACGTACCACACTCACACATTTACGTTAAAATCCTTGGAAAACAGTAGCCTAAAAGCTATGTTCAATATTTCAGTGGAAATACTCAGTGATGACAACAAGCTACACTTCATGAGTTCAGAATTCAGAGCCCTGGGACGCAGTTTAAGCTTGCTGCTTTTAATTCTTGTCACTCAAAGAAATGGATAGGCAGAAAGGGCAACGTGGACCTGCAAACTATGAAACCTAAAAAATCATTCTAGCCAAATTAAAGGCCTCGCTCTATTCTTTTCCCACAAGTAATTACTGATTGAGTTCCCATCTTGATGGTTTAAGGGTGCCTGATTTTCAAAAATTGTTGAGCACCCAAATTTTAAAAATTAGGCCCCTTAGGTATACCAAATCATTGGTGATATGCCAATCTTGCCCCTTTGTCTATAGTACTTTTTCACAATTTGTCAAGCAAATGGGCAATATCAACGGTAGAAGTGCTTATGTAGATTGGGTGCGTGTGTTTTCATCCCCGTAACATGTAACCCCGCTCCAAGGCCAATGGTGGGAAAAGTGCTGAAAATTTTCCGTATAGACACAGACAAAACAAGCACAATTTTAACAGTCTACACAGAACTTATTAGGAAATCTAAGTATTGCTCTGTCAATTTCATTCTCGGTCTCTCTGTTCATGCACATACTGTACTTTTCTGACCCCACAGGGAACAAAACATCTGCTGCTTTTGGTGAGATATGTAGCCAGAATTTTTAAAGTTGAATACCGTACTGAAATTCTTTTGGAATTCTGACTTGCTTGTACATCATGCTGTGGGCTGGAGAATACACTATGGAATCTGTAGCTTTATAAAAACGGTTAAGTACTGTAGTTCTTTCGTCTGTTATTTTACTATGTTCAAAGAACTCTCTGGGCTCTCTCAAGGTTAATGACCTGTCTGTTCATGAAATTTCAGATTTCATTCTTTCCCCCCAGTAAGGAATCAGATTTTAATATGTCTGATTTCCCCACTTTGTGAGGTTTTTATTAAATAAAGTAGATCTGTTTTCTTAAATGTAAAATGAGTTGAACTCTGTTGCTATCTCCACTGGGGGAAATGATCGCTGCTTTAGGATAACACCCAACATGTAATATGAAGATTCATATCTTCTGCCCCCTTAAAATATATACATACTAAGGCACCAAGAAAATATCTCCAAAATTCACACATTGTCTCTTTCAGCTTTCACTTATTATGAGAGCCTAAGTAGTGACTCCATAGTCATGGTTGTGTTGAGATTTGCACTTAAAACAGAACTAAAAACCTTTTGTTTCACACTTTAATTATTGAATGTAGTCTCCAGACTTGGCATAGTAACTGAATTTTTCTTGTAAGTTTTTAAAGAAAAATATGTACTGACTTTAGCAGAGAAAGTACGTTTGAAATTTTGCTCTGATGGCCAGTTATTTTAGTCTAACTGGGGAAAGAACCAGAGCCCCTTACACATTCCAAACTTCACATATCCATACACCACAACCCAGACATTTTTGGAATGTTATAGTTAACCACATAAAGCAAAGTTTCCTTCTTACCCTTCATAACCTAATTGTTCGCTAGGAAGAAAAGCGGATGGAACTGCTCAGAACTATCAATGCATAGTTCCCTTTCCCAATGTTACAGGGGACAACCTGTCTCTGTAGTGGAGCTGCAAGCTCCTAATCTCTAGCAACATGGGTTACAACTTTCCCCCTCTCACTGCCCACCCCATCCTGTTCTAGTGCTGGATAATAAGGAGAGTGGAGGAAGATGGGAGTTGAAGCCCAAATTCTCAGAGACCTGGCATGAAATATTGCCCCCCATTGAAGTAAATGGAAGTTTTGCCATTGACTTCACTGAGGTCAGAATTTCACCCCTGGAGTTTGCAGCTGTGCTACAGAGGCAGCTGCTTCCTCTGACAAGCCACCAGCATTCAACAGAGGGCAGCCCTGGTCTTCGGGAATAGATGAGTGGAGTGTAGATGGGATGTTGAATGACTTTCCTACTTATTTCCTGGGTTTTTAGAGTATGCATCAGTGAGCTTTGCACCTAACAACCCCAAGCCTAAATGAACTAAGTTTCTTGTGCGAGAGTTATAAAGCATTTGGGAGAGTTCCATTACATTTATTATTATAAAATATGACAATTAAAGACAGGCAGTCAGTAGTGGAAACAGTGTTGGAAGCTGCAAGTAGGCAAATATTCATTGTGCCAATAGATACAAAGTGTTTAGATAATTTGTTTAAAATGTAGAGTGTGTTTGAATAAATATTTAATATTACCCAAGCCCAGGACCATGTTATCCAAACAGTTTGGTGCACTGAAGTGTGGATAATAAAATGAACAGTATCTGGGATTACATTTGTGTGTGAATTTCTATTCATTTGTTGCTTTAAGTCACAACAATAACTTCTTTTAACCCTTAGATTACTGGAATTGTTCCAGACTGCCAAAACCTACTGAATGCTTAGAAGGAAGTATTATTATTATTATTATTAACTAATTATGCAGTGCTAATGCCCACAGGCCCCGATCAGGATGGTAGCTGCTACACCTAATCCCTGCCATGAAAAAATAAGAAAAAACAGACAAAAGGTGGGTGAAATCATATTATGTGTATGAAATTATCTGTTTTAATTAATATATATTGCATGTCATGCACACAGCACATATGATGGGCATATCAGTGTGATAAATTATGGAACTGTGTCCAATCTCCAAATGAAATTAAGCTTTTTAATGCAAACATTAAGGTCTCCGTTCTGCAAGCTGTTCAGCATGGACAGATCCTTACCCCTCTGTAGAGACAACTGACTTCAATGGCTTGCAGGACTGAGGCATAATGTGTGGAATACTTGTTGAACCACAAGAAAAGTCATTGTTTTGGTCAGAAGCAATGTGCCTAGAAAAAGCCTTGTTGTGGTTGAAACCTACTTTCTCCATTTCCTTATAACTGACAGTAATATGTTCCGTATTTATAACAGAGAATTTCAATGAGGACACTGTAAGAATGAAATAAGCAATTCTAAATTATTTGAGGTATACTGTATTTTTTATATGCATACTACAGTATATGCATAAGAATCAACAGTAAATGTTAATAAACTGAATTGATGTGTGGAAAATCCCACCACGAGATTGGGATCAGTTAGCATGAACACCTCTGCCTGTGTGGAATGCCATTAAAGGCTAGGTCTTTAAGTTCTGTATCTCATCACCCTCTTTAAATAAAAAATATGGCCTCATCTTTGCTTTTCATTAAGACTCTTTTTTCAGCAACTGCCTCCAATCTGTCATGTGTTCTGTGGCTAAAAACTGAATGATGCTTTTAAAACTGTTGCTGAATGGATTATTTTAACTTGTTTCTGTTCGGGAGTTTTGACCACTAGAGGGTGTAGAGACACAGTACTTTACACTAGGTAGCAGTGTGCTGATCTTCAATAAACTTAAAAAGAACAGGAGTACTTGTGGCACTTTAGAGACTAACAAATTTATTAGAGCATAAGCTTTTGTGGGCTACAACCCACTAGTATTATTGCTTTTCATACATAGGGCTCCTTACTCCCCTTTCCTCAACATGGCTATTAGGGAGTAAGGTACTGTTCAATGGGAGTAAAGGTGGAAGAATAGGGATAATAGGCAGCAGAGGAATAAAAACAATAAAATAATTGGAAATTCACCTCAAACAACCTCCCCCACCCAGATATCAACAAATCTGAACTTCAGGATTCAAACCCAAGCCTGAATATGAATTTTGCAAATGCTAACATCTTTATAGTGGGCTGAAGCTAGGGTGACTAGATGTTCCTATTTTATAGGGACAGTCCTGATATTCGGGGTTTTGTCTTATATAAGTGCCTATTACCCCCCACCCCCCCCCCACCCCCTGTCCCGATTTTTCACATTTGCTGTCTGGTCACCGTAGCTGAACCAAAACACTGGATCAAAATTTGATATGTCTGAAATCTGGATCTGAATTATGCAGCTTGAACCTATCACAGCTCAGTCAGAAAACTGATGAGAGATCTTGCATGATCCACTTGTCTCTATGCACCTCAGTTTCCCCATCTATAACTTTAGGATAATATCTATGTTTGGCAGCTATAAACAGCCTCCTAACATACTCATCAAGAAACCATATGGCTCTCCATGCTCATCAGCATACGAGTTCCTGGACAGATGGAAAACACATTATGAAAACATGCTGAATCTGCTGAAGGCTGTCTAGAGCTGCGTGACCCGGCAAACCACATGGCTGCAGACCCCGGGACAAACACTGATCTTCCATCACTTGAGGAAGTACGAAAGGCCATCCAAAAGTTATGGAATGGATGTGCTGCTGGACCTGATGGTATTCCACCCCAGCTGCTCTAAGGTGCTTTGGAATCAGTGAGCATTGGCCTGCATCAACTGTTCTTAAAAGTGTGGGCATTAGGAAAAGTACCAGCAGAACAGAAAGATGGCATCATAGTGTCCCTGTACAAGGGCAAAGGATCCCAGACAGATTGTAGCAACCAGACTCCAGTCTCATTGTTATAAGTCCCTGGAAAGGTCTTTGCTCATGTTCTACTTGGTAGGATATAGCTGCTCCTCTTAACAGACATTGTCATTCACAGCAATCAGGTTTCACTGTTGGGTGGTCAACAGTGGGCGCTGTTCTTACCCTTCAGTTTCTGGCAGAGCTGCACAGAGAATTTAATTGCCTACTTCATGTAGCTATGTCAACGTCAAACTGACTTCTGATTTGGTTGACAGGTCAGTGCTTTGGCTCACAGTGAAAGGAGTTGGCATTCCAGATGTTCTGCTGAATCTGGTGGTGCACAGTGGTACTGATGTGAGGGCGCACATTGATTCATGGCTTTCACAGCATTTCTATACAACCTCGGGTGTGCATTCTCACCCCATGTCTTGCTGCTCCACATGTCAAAAATCAAGGGTGGTCAAGAAGTGTTTACCAAACAAGACTAGGCTGATGTCAGAGAATTTCAGCTCCACTCTCCAAAGTCTTTGTGATTGGGCATTTCATGGCAGATGACCAAGGTCCAGCATCTGAGCACTGGGTCACTGGAAGCCCCAGTGCAGCGTTCAAAACAGTCACAGCAAACCAGACAGGCTTTGATAAATAGGTCTCACCGCCTCCTGTATTAAGTCCATGTCTCACTTATTGATGCAAGAACATCTTTGCACTGAGTACCTGTCTACTATCTGTATTGCTTATGGGTCAGAAACCTGGACACTCTGACAGGCAGACTTGGAGTGGCTAGAGGCATTCCAAATGTAATGTCAGTGCCAAATCTTGAACATAAAGTATGGCAGTTTGACTTTGTGCAAAATGTCACAATTTCACAGAGATCTGGCCTTTCTTAAATTGCCCATTATATTCAAAAGTGTTGTTGCATGCTCTTCGGCCGTGTTGCCAGAATGGACAAAAACACTGCAGCATGCTGTGCCCTCTACCTCTCCATCAGTGTGTCAGGGAGTGTATGCCCTGACCCCACCTGATGCCACCTGTGAAGTTGCCCCAGAGGTCTGTGGACTTGCAGGATTGAGCCAGATCTGGGAACTTCACTACAGGATTCCTGGTGCAAGGCCATCTACTGTGATCACTCCAGCTGACAAAGCATTCCTCAGTAGTCCACACGTGTTTGATAATGATGATATCTACCTTAGTAAAGTGCTCTGAGATCCTTAAATAACATCTCTCATTCGTATGCAAAGTATGCAGCACAGGGCACAGATGGATAGATGGAAAGAAATAGATAATTAGTTTGTTCATTATCATCAACTGACATGGTTACAAATAAGTGAGCAGATTTTATACATGGATTAGTACATTTTAGTTCAGCCTTGAAAAGTTTTTAATTTTCCTACAATTCTGAGGCTTAATGAAGGCAACCTGAAGTTACAGGCTAAAGGTTACACAAAAAACAGTACTGGTAAAACAAACCCTTTAAAAATCTAACTGTTCAAAAACAACTTCTTTCCAACATATGTTGCAGAAATGCATCGCACGATGGTATGTTGCTATATACAGTCTTTGCTGCTCAGTGCATCAGTCCTACCTCTTGTTAGTAAAACCTGTCTGCTACCACAAATAGACATGCACTCTGCCTCAATGAGTGAACTTCAGTGTAGGCACCTCAGACAAGGCCTGATGCAGCACTTAAACTGCACATAGCCCATAGGGTTTTACGTGGGCCCCCTGCATCAGAGTGAACTTCAACCTATGTTAATCTCTTTTAATTTCACCCTGATGAATTTTGGGAAATTCATCAATCTCTAGTTTTTAGCTCTCATGGCCTGGCCATATTCCAGTTTGAATTATTATACATTCTGCCTATTTACATTCCCCATACCGTTTTGAGTGGATACAATATTCTTCTTCCTACCTTAAAATGGTTTGTAATGCAGTGCACACTTAACAGTCGTGTTCCACTTAAAAATACACTCCACAAATGAACTGGAGGATCTGTTTTACGTCTCCTATTAATAACACCAGCAGTAACACAGTGCTGGAACATAGGTTCAGTACCCAAGAAGACGTACACGGGTTACTGTATCATCACCAGTTTTGCAGCACCAGGGTTTTCCTTGAAAGCCTCTATATCAGAATGGCTGTTTCTAGGACCCTGCTCTGCATAGTTGAGCTAAGCAGATCTGAGATGCTAGAACGTGGTCTAAAGTTGCAGAGTAATTACTGCTGATTTATGCTGTCAAGAGGAACTTGTTAGTTCCAAGTAGGATATAACAGCAGCTGGGGTAGTACACGGGAGGTCATGCAGAGAAGCCCTAGGAACAGCCAAGCTTGGGGAGAAAGTTTAGGCTGACATTTATGGGTTGTTTTAATTCTTATTTGAATTACTAATAAAGCCAAGTCCCATTAAGGCCCAATGAGCTGTTATCTGTCAAGTGTCCATGTGGACAACAAATTCCAAGAAGTGAAAGGAGGAGAACAGAGAAGGCAGATAAATGCATCTTTTTACAGAGCAGAATTTTTATATTTTTCAAAGCATATTTCCAGTTCCGTAGAGTTTGTTATAAATCCATTGGGGGAAAAAGCAACTTTATTTAAAAAACAGCTGCTGTAGAGAATTCCTCTTTGAAAACATTCTCCTTTCATAACCTCCTGGCCAGAAGTAACTGGGTGTTTAATGTCAACAACTCTGCTTTGAGAGTCAGCAACAGTCCAGGATAACTGAGAAGGAGGTGGAGCAGAACCAAGTTGGGGACCTTCACTCTGGTGTAGTTCCTCAGAGTATGTCTTCACTGCAGGGTTAACTCAGATGATCGGCATCTGAGTTAGCATAGCCCAGATGGGAGCAGCCACATTGCAAAGCCCTACCTGAGCTACTGTGTCCCCACTGGTGCTGCACTCACCTGAGGGTGTTGCTAGGACTTCAGGAAGCATATCATAGAATCATAGGACTGGAAGGGACCTCGAGAGGTCATCTAGTCCAGTCCCCTGCACTCATGGCAGGACTAAGTATTATCTAGACCATCATGATTTTTTGTGCTGCACAAAGCTGAGCTGTTCTGTGAGTCTTTCCCAGTGAATTGTGGGATAACTTGTCTTTCCTTCTAGGCATATGGTGGGGATTATGGGAAGGCACTGCAGGGCTATCAGTCAGCACTTGAGTGGTTTAACCTAGATCCAAACTGCAAAGTGGGTGGGTTTCCATCCCAAGTAAAAGTGGAGCCCAGGTTTTAGTCTATGGTCCCAGCTTGGCCAACTAGCCTGGAATGAAATCACCACCACATTCACACAAGAGGGGTTTGTGTGTGGATCAGAGAGGGGTCAGGGGAAAAACCCAAGGAAGAGCCTGAGTTAACTGTGCACTATGCTGCTAAAATGTATTAACTAATGTGTTCTAGTAGTCTAGTAAGACAAGGCAGACACATACAAGCAACCAGTGCAGGTAAGCAAGTTTGCAGAGTTCCCTTTCATGATAAAATAAAAGCCATTGGTTCAAGATTGAAAAAAGAAAAGCCAGACTGGCCTGATAGGAGTGAAATTTGTGGACTCTTTGTCCTTGGCAGCCTGCTAACGGGTAAGGTGTTGTCTGGTCAGAAAGCAATTGAAAGCTATTGTTTTTCTGAAGTCTCATTTTTCATACTATTCTTTCTGCGTACTATGCTGTTTTCAGTGAAGTAAAACATATGTGATTTGTTGCTGAACATATGAAAAATCAATTATTTCTCATGCCGGTACAGAAAGTCACTACTTAAACTCTTTATGTGTATCTAGTAGTGTTTCTAGTTCTCCGTTCATAAAATTAAACAAACACTCATTAATGATAGATAGTTTATAGCAATATGCAACATCAAATATTTTAGTGTTGTGTCCTTTGGTTTCAAATATAGATGGTATAATTTCTGAGTTTTCCTCTCTTTATCCTCTTATGTATAAATTTTGGCAGCCTAGAATACAAAAAGCCAAGATAAGACCTCCCCTCATAATGGCTTTGATAGTGTATGTGAGTGAGAGAGAATTTACACCATCATCTTTTTAATGTTTTTTGGCAATAATCCTAAACAGCAATTTAGGGATTTTATATTAAATATGGTATCATATAACCAGCTTTAGTCACTCTGGACCTCATGGTCCAAAAAACAAACAAACAAACAAAAAAACTATGCTATAAAGAGAAATCAGTCCTGCACCATTGAATTCATGAATCACAGCTCTCTCATTTACTTCAATGAGAACATAAGTGGGCTCAAAGTAGCTCTCTTCCTAGGTTCTTATATGGTCCCTCTCGGGATAGTAGCCGAGCATACAGATGCTATGGGACAGTGATTTCTCAGCCAAATCTTTTTTTTGTGGATGCAGTTTTCCACTGTCATTACAGGTCTAAATCCTACCATTTATACTGCAAGCACAAAAGTGGTGGGCATAATCAGATAATTAGACATAACTTTCATACCTGCAATCAACTATGAGTTTAAAATGCAAGCACAGTTTACTGCAGGTGCAAAACGGAACCCCTAAAGCAGCAAGCTGGTGCTAAAAGTATGATCATATGAGTATAAGACATCTCAAGTATATCAAGCTGGAGTAAATACAATCATGGCCCCCAATCTTGCATTTAATGGTAATTAGAATATCATAGAATATCAGGGTTGGAAGGGACCTCAGGAGGTTATCTAGTCCAACCCCCTGCTCAAAGCAGGGCCAATCCCAGATTTTTGTCCCGGATCCTTAAATGGCCCCCTCAAGGATTGAATTCACAACCCTTGGTTTAGCAGGTCAATGCTCAAACCACTGAGCTAGTATTATAGCAGAATCTAGAGGCCCTGTGTAAGATAAAGGCACTATTGTGTAAACACATAGTGAAAAGCAGTCCCTGCCGCAACGAATTTACAATCTAAATAAAGACAAATTAAAAAACAGAGGCACAAAGAAGTGAAGCAACTTGTTCAGGGTCACACAGCAGGTCAGTGGCATAGCCAGAATTAGAAACCATATCTCTTCACTCCAACAGGACCAGATCCACAAAGGGACTTAGGCAAAATTGTGATTTACAAACCCCCATTCCGCTGCAACCTAACATTGTAGGCACCTAAACTCATTCAGTGCCTATATTTTCACTGTAAAAGTTCCCTCAGCATCTACGTTTCTGCCTGTGGGCATGCACGCTGCTGCCTCACTCTAAGAGTCTGGGTGCCTCTGTGCTGCTTAAGTCCCAGCATGATCGTCAAACTGGGAGAAGATACCACTACCTAACTCACCTGCAGGACCCAACCACATAGGTGTGCTCTTGGCTTTCCACACAACATGGTAGGGTGAAGGTCCTCCCTTAAAACCTTTAGTCCCGTGATCAGGGGACTCACCTGGGATATGGTGTGGGAGAACTTGGTTCAAGTTCCACCACTGCCTGATGTTGAACAGGGATCTCCCACATGAGTGCCCTCACCACAGGGCTACAGAGTGATTCTTACTTTCTCTGGCCCAATTAATATTTAATTATTTAATCCAAGTGGAACAGCTTCAACAAGAGTGGTTGAGAGAGAGAGATACCTACAACAGAATATCCCATAACCCAGAGGCTAGGGCACTCACCTGAGAGGATGGGAACTTCTGTTCATGACCAGACAGAGGGGGAACTTGAATTGCGGTCTCCCACATCCCAGATGAGTATCCTCAACACTGGGCTCACGTTTATAAGAGAGGTAGTCCTCTTCCCTTCCCATCCCATCCCACTTCCCTCCTCCCCCAGCCATTTTGTGTGGAGTTAGTTGCCTGTCTAACTAGTTCTTAGAAGAAATGATTTTGGCACCTAAGCTGCCCAACTCCAAGAGAGGAGCTCCAGATTATGGACCACAAGCAGAGATTAGTGCTTAAATCCAGTTCAGTGCCTAACACACTGAGAGGGGCAGTGGTTAGGACACTGTCTTCTCCTCAGCATTTCCCATCAGCTAGCATAGGCAGCTCCCTGCCTAATTTACTGGTTTTTGTGGATCCCATTCTCAGCTACCTATCTTTCCCCTTCCATTGCACAGGGAGCGAAGGCACCTACCGCTTTGTGGTTCCCATTGTTGTTTCAGGTGATTTTCTAGGTGCCTAAAAATTAGGTGTTGCAACACCAAAGTCCCTTTGTGGATCTGGGGCTTCTTTACTATAACCTGGTGTTTTCCTATTCCCATAGCATTGCAGTTTCCTTTGAAGTCAATAAGGGTCTACACGAACACAATGCCCACTCATGCAAAGTCAATTGCAGGGCTGAGCTCCAAATTAAGAAGTGAGGTTAGTTGAAAGGAAGGAAAGACAAGCTCCCTCCAGAGTAGGAGGCCAGTCCCAGAGTGGGACCACAATGTTGATTACCAGCTGTTCAGGTAACCAAGAAACATTCATCCATTGTCTGGGTCAGGACTTCCTATATGGCTTTTGTGTATTGGATTTGGTTTAATTAGTTATATAAAAACTGCAGCTAATTTGACCCCACACTGCTTGTGTATTTTGTGACCTGGTTTAATTAAATTATGTTTTAGGAAGAGGGTGGAGCTAGAAACTAATTAAATAATTTTGTGGGGGGGAAAGGCATGCTTGTTTGGAAGAAAAGGTTTGTACATGTTCTACCTGCACCATTTAACTTTCCATGTGGGCCTCTCAAAGTAGTTTGATTTTGTTAAAACTGATTATATTGCTGAGAATGACCGCACCACTCTTAAAGCAGGAGGGACATTGTCCAGGCTTTCCGGAGGAAGGCAGTAGTGCTTTATGGTGGGAGGGGGAAGGAAACAAGGTCAGAAACTGCTGCAAAAAGGTGGGTGTTGGTCAGCTTTGCAGCACTGACTCACCACCTGGGAATGTAAGGGCGGAAGGATTTAAAGGTGCAAGCCCTGGCATTGGAAACCCCTTTCTCCATGCAGCACGAAAGGCAGCATCTACCCTCTTTCCCTTTGAGGTGTGATTATCAGGTGGGGTTTGAACCTGCTGTGGGCATTGCGCTAGTCACTCCTTTTTAGGGGGGCTGGGCAGGAATTTTTCCCTCATCACCATATTGGCTTCGGTGGAGTGAGGTTCCCCACTGCTGGTGTCAGGGAAGACCTATTATGGTGAGCACAAAATTGTGGTAGGCCATATGTCGCAACTTATTTGGTAAGTGTGGAGTGGATGTCCAGTGCAGGTACTCCATAGGGAAGGCATCCAGTGACCAGGCAAATGGCCTGGTAAAGGACTTAAAAAGTAGGTGCTGGTTAAAGGCACGGAATGGTGTGGGGTTTGGGGCTCCTATGGTTGGAATGGCAGGGAGCCAACCCCCTTTATTATAGCCCATCTTACCCCTCCTATGAGTGGGGGTGGATGGTAGGTTCCAGCAATGGATGTGCTGGAGGGACCACGATGGAAAAAGAGGAGGAGCTGGTAAAAGCCTCCTGGGTATGGTAAGATTCCGGCAATGGATGTGCTGGAGGGACCTGGATGGAAAAAATGAGGGGGAGCTGGTGGAAGCTCCCCAGGTAATGACAGAATAAACAGGGGATTACCTGCACTGTACACTTTTATCTGCTGGGTAGTACCAGACATTAAGTCCCAGACATCTAATAATAAAGCTGCAGCCAGATAAAATCCATATCAAGTGTCTGCTGTCCTTCTTTCGTTATAGCCAGACAACAGAACAATTCAAAGAATTCAAAGTATGACTAATATTAAAAATTATTATTAAACCATTCAACACCCAACATCATTGTCTCTGCATACTTTTTCCTGATACCTCCGTTACCACCTTTACACAGAAGCCCGATTTTTCGTAGCATATATGTAGGCTTGGGAAAATTAGACTTTTATTGGTAAGTGTCAATTTCACCAGGCACACAAAAACTGCTGAAACATTATTTCTTCAATAATAATTGACATTTACAGATAGACAAAGTAAGAAAAATGCTGCTTGAGAACTTAGTTTGATTTAAGGATATTTACTTTGTATATTTTGAAACATGATATTGACTGTGTGTTTTGATGGTATAGAGCTTTAACTTTTTGAATCTCAATGTCCATTGTCATTAAGTAATTGCTTGTCCCACCCACAATTTCCTGCAACTGTGAAAATTTCAAATTGATAAAAACTGAAAAAAAATGCTTAAAAGTAAACAAATTCTGCCAAGCCTAGGTATATGATCCTAGGTCCAAGATTCAAAGGAAAGGAGGATATGAGAACAGTAAAACAAGGACACTAAAAAAAGCAGACTTCAACCAACTCAGAGAAATAGTAGGCAAGATCTCCTGGAGAGACCAGTTAGGAAGAAAAGGCGTTGAAGGGCACTGGCAGTTCCTAAAAGATGTAATATTAGAGGCTCGACATCAAACTATTCCGATGTAGAGGAAAGATAAGAAGAGCCACAGGAGAGCAATGTGGTTGCACAAGGAGCTTTTTAGCTAGCTAAACCCCAAAATGGATACAGATAGGAAATGGGAGGAGGACCATGTCTCTAAGGATGTATATGTGGGAATAGCAGGAGCGTGTAGAGACAAAAATCAGGAAAACCAAGGCAAGGAATGAGTTACAACTGGCCAGAAATGACAAAAAGAAGGGATTCTAGAAATATTTCAGACATAAAAAGAAAGATCAGGGATGGTGTGGGTCCACTGCTCAATGGAGAAGGTGAGCTGGTAATGGAAGATAAGAAGACAGAGCTGCTCAATGCTTACTTTATTTCAGTCTTCATACAAAAAATAAACATGTGACCAGATGACTAGCAAAGTTACAGACAAGAAAGGGGAATGGATGCAGATCAGGATAAATAAAGAACATGTCAGAGAGCTTCTGACTAATTTGAATGAGTTCAAGTCAGTGGGGCCTGATGCTATTCACCTCAGGGTGCTGAAGGAATTAGCTGAAGAAATCTCAGCACCACTGGCAAGAATATTTGCAGAGTCATTGATGACAGGAGAGGTCCCAGAAGACTGGAGATGGGCTAATGTAGTGCCCATCTTTAAGAAAGGGGAAAAAGGAGGAGCTGGGGAACCATAAATCAGTCAGCCTGACCCCCATACCTGGGAAGGTACTAGAGCAGTGTATAAAACATTCTATTTGCGAATATGTGGAGGATGAAGGGGTGATCGCTAGCAGCTAGCATGGATTTACTAAGAACAAATCTTGCCAAACCAGCTTGATTTCCTTCTTTGACAAGGTTTTGGTGGATGGGGGAAATGCAGTGGACATAATACACCTGGACGTTAGCAAGGCTTTTGACACAGTCCCACATGACATGATCATTGCATCAGAGAAAATGATGACTTTCTGGATAGAAGTCAGTCTTTGGTACTGCAGGCACAGCATACTGCAGAATCAGAGAGGGCAGTGCAGAATGGGGAAAAAAATTGGCAGCATGTGACCTCCAGAAGAAGAAAGAGGAGAACCCATGTATCTCCAATGCAGATAGAGGTAAGAAACCATTTGCAGGCTCTCTGCACAAGTACTATGGCGGAGAATGGTTTGGAAGAGTCATCTGAGGGAGAGGATCAGAAGGAGACGCCATTGACCGGAATGCATGGGAGACATTGTCCTAGGGATGGGGGTTCCCATGACCAGGGGCAGCTCCAGGCACCAATCACGTGCCTGGGGCGGCAAGTCACGGGGGGTGGCCTGCCGGTCGCCATGAGGGCAGCAGTCAGGCTGCCTTTGGCGGCATGCCTGCGGGAGGTCCGCCGGTCCCGCGGCTTCCAAATATGCATTACCAGCTGGACCTCCCACAGGCATGCCGCTGAAAGCCGCCTGACTGACGTGCTTGGGGCGGCAAAATACATAGAGCCGCCCCGTCCATGACCACCACTCCCAAGAGGAGGAGATGGGTGGTGGTGTAGGGGACTCCCTCCTAAAAGGGACGGAGTCATCTATCTGCTATCCAGACTGGGAGACTCGAGAAGTGTGCTGCTTGCCTGGAGCTAGAAGTCAGGATGTGACAAAGTGTCTGCTGAGACTGATCAAGTCCTCGGACCGCTACCCCTTCCTACTTCTCCAAGTGGGCACCAATGATACTGCTAAGAATAACCTTGAGCAGGTCACTGCAGACTATGTGGCTCTGGGAAGAAGGATAAAGGAGTTTGAGGCACAAGTCGTGTCCTCCTCCATCCTTCCTGTTGAAGGAAAAGGCCCAGGTAGGGACCATCAAATTATGGAGGTAAATACGTGGTTACAGAGGTGATGTCGGAGAGAGGGCTTTGGATTCTTCGACCATGGGATGCTGTTCCAGGAAGAAGGATTGCTAGCAAGAGAAGGGATCCACCTGACTAAGAGAGGGAAGAGCATCTTTGCAGGCAGGATTGCTAACCTAGTGAGGAGGGCTTTAAACTAGTTTCGCTGGGGGATGGTGACCTAAGCCCAGAGGTAGGTGGGGAAGTGTGATACCGGGAGAAAACACAAGGAGGAGGGTACAACAGGGGAGGCCTCCTGATTCATACTGAGAACGAAGGGCAATTAGCTAGTTATCTTAGGAGCCTGTATACAAATGCAAGAAGCCTGGGAAACAAGCAGGAATAACTGGAAGTTCTGGCACAGTCAAGGAACTATGATGCGATTGGAATAACAGAGACTTGGTGGGGTAACTCACATGACTGGAGCATTGTAATGGATGGGTATAAACTGTTCAGGAAGGACAGGCGGGGGAGAAAAGGTGGAGGAGTTGCACTGTATGTAAGAGAGCAGTATGATTGCTCAGAGCTCCAGTATGAAACTGGAGAAAAGCTTGTTGAGAGTCTTTGGGTTAAGTTTAGAGGTGAGAGCAACAAGGGGGATGTCGTGGCGGGCATCTGCTGTAGACCACCAGACCAGGAGGATGAGGTAGATCAGGCTTTCTTTGGAAAACTAACAGAAGTTTCCAGATCACCCTGACCTCTGCTGGGAAGAGCAATCCAGGAAGTTTTTGGAGAGCATTGGGGACAACTTCCTGATGCAAGTGCTGGAGGAACCAACTAGGGGCTGTGCTCCTCTTGACCTGCTGCTCACAAACAGGGAAGAATAGGTAGAGGAAGTAGAAGTGGGTGGCAACCTGAGCAGCAGTGACCATGAGATGGTCGAGTTCAGGATCCTGACAAAAGGAAGAAAGGAGAACAGCAGAATACAGACCCTGGACTAAAGAAAAGCAGACTTTGACTCCCTCAGGGAACTGATGGGCAGGATCCCCTGGGAGGCTAATATAAGGGGGAAAGGAGTCCAGGAGAGCTGGCTGTATTTTCAAGAAGCCTTATTGAGGGTGCAGGAACAAACCATCCCGATGTGCAGAAAGAATAGTAAATATAGCAGGCGACCAGCTTGGCTTAACAGAGAAATGTTCGGTAGGCTTAAACACAAAAAGGAAGCTTACAAGAAGTGGAAACTTGGACAGATGACTAGGGAGGAGTATAAAAATATTGCTCGAGCATGCAAGGGTGTAATCAGGAAGGCCAAAGCCAAATTGGAGTTGCAGCTAGCAAGGAATGTGAAGGATAACAAGAAGGGTTTCTACAGGTATGTTAGCAACAAGAAGGTGGTCAGGGAAAGTGTGGGACCTTTACTGAATGGGGGAGGCAGCCTAGTGAAAGATGATGTCGAAAAAGCTGAAGTACTCAATCCTTTTTTTGCCTCAGTCTTCACAGACAAGATCAGCTCCCAGACTGCTGCACGGGGCAGCACAGTATGGGGAGGAGGTGAGCAGCCCGCAGTGGTGAAAGAACAGATTAAGGACTATTTGGAAAAGCTGGACATGTACAAGTTCATGGGTCCAGATCTAATGCATCCGAGGGTGCTTAGGGAGTTGGCTGATGTGATTGCAGAGCCATTGGCCATTATCTTTGAAAACTCATGGTGATCGGGAGAGGTCCCAGACGATTGGAAAAAGGCAAATATAGTGCCCATCTTTAAAAAAGGGAAGAAGGAGAATCCAGAGAACTACAGACTGGTCAGCCTCACCTCAGTCCCTGGAAAAATCATGGAGCATGTCCTCAAGGGATCCATTTTGAAGCACTTGGAGGAGAAGAGGGTAATCAGGAACAGTCAACATGGATTCACCCAGGGCACGTCATGCCTGACCAACCTGATTGCCTTCTATGATGAGATAACTGGCTCTGTGGATATGGGAAAAGTGGTGGACATAATATATCTTGACTTTAGCAAAGCTTTTGATGCGATCTCCCATAGTATTCTTGCCAGCAAGGTAAAAAAGTATGGATTGGATAAATGGACTATAAGGTGGATAGAAAGCTGGCTAGATCGTCGGGCTCAATGGGTAGTGATCAACGGCTCGATGTCTAGTTGTCAGCTGGTATCAAGCGGAGTGCCCCAGGGGTCAGTCCTGGGGTGGGTTTTGTTCAACATCTTCATTAATGATCTGGATGATGGGATGGATTGCACCCTCAGCAAATTTGCGGATGACACTAAGCTGGGGGGAGAGGTAGATACGCTGGAGGGTAGGGATAGGGTCCAGAGTGATCTAGACAAATTGGAGGATTGGGCCAAAAGAAATCTGATGAGGCTCAACAAGGACAAGTGCAGAGTCCTGCACTTAGCCAGTTGGTCCCCAGCCTGTAGCAGTGAATGGGATTCTTCCATCCTAAGCGGCAGTTCTGCAGAAAAGGATCTGGGGATTACAGTGGACGAGAAGCTGCATATGAATCAACAGTGTGCCCTTGTTGCCAAGAAGGCTAATGGCATATTGGGCTGCATTAGTAGGAGCATTGCCAGCAGATCGAGAAAAGTAATTATTTCCCTCTATTCGGCACTGGTGAGGCCACATCTGGAGTATTGCATCCAGTTTTGGGGCCCCCACTACAGAAAGGATGTGGACAAATTGGAGAGTCCAGCAGAGGGCAACAAAAATGATTAGGGGGCTGGGGCACATGTCTTATGAGGAGAGGCTGAGGGGACTGGGTTTATTTAGTCTGCAGAAGAGAAGAGTGAGGGGGGATTTGATAGCAGCCTTCAACTACCTGAAGAGGGGTTCCAAAGGGGATGGAGCTTGGCTGTTATCAGAGGTGGCAGATGACAGAAGCAGCAGCAACGGTCTCAAGTTACAGTGTGGGAGGTCTAGGTTGGATATCAGGAAAAACTATTTCACTAGGCGGGTGGTGAAGCACTGGAATGGCTTACCTAGGGAGGTGGTGGAATCTCCATTGTTAGAGGTTTTTATGTCCAGCTTGACAAAGCCCTGGCTGGGATGATTTAGTTGTGGTTGGTCCTGATTTGAGCAGGGGGTTGGACTAGATGACCTCCTGAGGTCTCTTTCAACCCTAATCTTCTATGATTCTATGATCGTAAGTAAGCTGGAGAAATGTGGGCTTACCAGTAAGTATACATGATTGGTTAAACAACCGCAAAGAAGGAGTCATTATTAATGCAATGATGTCATATTGGAGGGAGGTCCCAAGTGGGGTTCCACAGGGATCTGTTCTGGGTCTGGTGTTATTTAGTTAGAAGAGAGAGCTTACTGATCAAATTTACAAAGCTAGCAGGGGTTGCAAACATTTTGGAGGATAGATCTAAAATTCAAAAAGCTCTTGATAAATTGGAGAACTGGGCTATAGACAACAAATTGAAATTCAACAAAGACAAATGTAAGGTGCTGCACTTAGGGAAGAAAAGCCAAATTCGCAATACAGAATGGGGGATAATTGGCTTGGCAGCAGCACTACTGAGAAGGATCTTGGAGTTGTGGTGAATCTAAACCTCAATATGAGTCAACAATGTGATAATGTTGTAAAACCAACAAATGCAATTTTGGTTTGCATTAACAGAGGCCTAGCATGCAAGTCACGGGAGGTGATAGTACCACTCTACTTGGTGCTAGTTAGGCCTCAGCTGGAATATTGAGTCCAATTTTGGCCAACACTGTATAGAAAGGATGTGGAGAAACTGGAAAGGATCCAGAGGTAGTCAACAAAGATGATCAAAGGGATGGAATACAAGCCATATGAGCAAAGGTTGAAGGAACTGGGTATGTTTAGTTTGGAAAGAGGAGATTAAGAGGGGACATGATAGTAGTCTTAAAATACTTGAAAGGCTGCCATAAAATGATGGAGAAAAATTGTTCTCAAGCCACAGCGGGCAGGACAAGAGGCAACGGGCTCAAACTACAGCATAGCAGATTTAGATAAAATCTCAGGAAAAACTTCGTGATTGTATGAACAGCAGGACAATGGAACAAACTGCCTAGGGAAGTCATGTACTCTTCTTCACTGGAGATTTTCAAAAAGAGGCTGGATAACCATCTGTCTTGGATGGTTTATACACAACAAATCCTGCATCCTGGCAGGGGGTTAGACTAGATGACCCTTGAGGCCCCTTCTAACTCTATGATTCAGTTTATTACACTCACCACAAGCTCCAGCCTAAGTAATTTGCTTCTCTTCCCTACATGGACAAAATAATAAATCTCCATTTCCAATTACATTTCAGATCACTACATGATTTATCACAATTTTTTTTTATACTTGAATGCCTAAAAGTTAGGCACCTAAATCCATTTATTCAGAATTTGAATAAAGGGACTGATTATCAGAGGTTCTGAGATGCTAGCACTCCAATTGACTTTAACGGGACAAAATTGCAGCCTTCCCCTTCCATTGCCACATTGTTCATTTTATCAGCAGTTGTGTACACTCACTCCTACATAGTTAGGAAAGTGGTGGCTCAAAGCAACATTATCAGATAGCAGAGCACACCAAAAAGCTTGGCAACATTAGTCATTTAGGTGGGAAAACACATAGGTGGCTCAGTTCATTTCAATACCCTCTTGAATTAAGACTGAAGGAGTAAAGAAAAAAAGAACTCAGCTTGATTCCAAATAATAAATAGGAAAACATTTGGCAAAACATTAACAGTATTTAAATTCAGCTCCTAGGCTTTTAAGATTTTTCAGAAGAAAAATTATAAATCAATATATTTGGTCCCCAGAGTAGCATAGTTAGCTGAATAGCAAAGTTAGGAAAACTTAGTAAATGCTGGAGACAAGTTTAGAACTTATAATGCATGCATTCCATTAACGACATTCTCACTGGAGTAAAGAATGCTAGTGTCTATTGTAAGATTTGGAAACAGCTATACTCTACTCACTAAAATTGAGTTTGATTATTTCAAATTGGCTAAGAACCACAAAGTGGATTTGTGCTACAATCATTGTAGCACATTGTGTCATATGTAGAAGATGGAGGTCAGTCCCCTATTTATGCAGGCAGGCTAATGGGGGTAGGGAACTATCTAGGAGAAACTGGCTAAGCAGCAGTTCTGCAGAAAAGGACCTGGGGATTACAGTGGACGAGAAGCTGGATATGAGTCAGCAGTGTATCCTTGTTGCCAAGAAGGCCAACGACATATTGGACTGTATTAGCTGGTGTGCTAATGTGCCAGCACTCCTGTTGGTCAGATGGAGTGTTGCACAGAGTTTGATTGGTCAGGCAGGGTGATTAGTCAGCTCCTCTTGCTTGAGTCCCTGTGGTAGTCTCAGTCTAGGCTATAAAGGGTTTCAGTCTCAGTCTCACTGGGCTGTGCAGGTTTTCCCCCTTATACTTTGTGAGGTTAGGGTGACCAGACAGTAAATGTGAAAAATTGGGACGGGGGTGGGGGGTAATATGAGCCTATATAAGAAAAAGACCCCAAAATCAGGACTGTCGCTATAAAATCGGGACATCTGGTCACCCTACGTGAGGTCAGCTCAGTTCTTAAGTCTATGAGGGATTGGTAGGGGAACCCAGGCCTACCCACTCCCCTGGTTTCCAGCTCAGTGCCCTTAAACCACGCAGGCAGAATCAAGCCTCAACAACTCCTCCTGCTGAGCCCTGAGCTCCTTCCTACCTCCCTAGGTTCTGTAGGCTTCTCCAGCCTGTAGATCCATCATCCCTTCTCAGCGGTGTCATCTCTGGGCAGCTTCTCACCAGCTTGTTGGCAGGACTTTCCTTCTCCAGCCTGCTTGCTCCTCTGGCAGCTGCCCCACCCCTCTGCTTCTCAGCTCTTTTAATTTTCCCAGCAGCTGTGAGGCTGCCAATTAGCACTGGCTGGTGGTTGCAGCATTCATTTCCTGGTCACCAGGCCAGCATGGGGGTCTATACACCCCATGACACTCTGACAGCATGTTTCGTTTAGACGGATGTTGAATTAATCTCTGCCCTTAGCTAATGCATTTACCAGACTTTGCAACACCATGGATGAAACCTAGATTCCTTTGTGAGTATTTTCAGAGTTACATGGAAAAGATCATTAAATCAAACTAAATTCCCAGGTCAGCTCATTTATAAGCCAAATGGCTCAGATCACTTCCTGCAGAAGGTGGGATGAAAACTATTCACCAAGTCACTCCATACACTACATTACTGATCAAAATATCCTCGTCACTAGATAATTCATTCAGTGGTAATACTGGAAGGAATATAAAAATCGCTGAAACAGATAAAGCATATCAGAAATGTCAAAAAGGAACTTGAATAATGTTCTTTAAAACTACAAGCAAAAAATGAACGAAAAGGAAATGGTACAGAAAAAATTTGTTACGGGAAAAATGGCGTATAATATAAATACTTCTCAACTATACTTTTAGAACAGAACATTCTAAATATAGCATGTAGCACTGTGTGAGCAGTGTAGACATGTTGTTTTATGCAAGGTACCTCAGATATTACTAATGTAAAGATAATGGACCAAATACTTGTCTAAACTTGGTGGTAAACCAGGGATAACTCCACTGGATTTACATTAGTTTAATTGAAAGCACAATTTGATCCATTTATAACTGTAATTTAGGGCAACAAGCTAGCAAGTTAGCCAGACTGAATTTCTTTAGCAGTTGATTAAAAAAGCAGGCAGGCATTTGTAACAATGCCAAACATTGTGATATCACAGTTACTGAGTTTTGTAAATATACTGTATGTTAATTCTTTAGAGACTGAGACAATCTGGAAAAAAAGCTGTGTTATAAATTAAAAAGTCTTGGGCTGTCAATTGAAAGTTATATGATGAAATTTTCTGCAATGCAATTAACACTAAATATGAACCAGAGTTTCCTTTTAAGACACAAGAGTTCTTAGCTTTAGAGTATCTCTTAAGAGTCATGGTCCTTCGATATTTCAAAGATTATCCAGACCTGCAGCTATACAATTTAAGACTGTGATTTAGCCAGATTTCATAAATTAGGCAGGTCTGACCTTGAAGGAAAACCCAGGTCTGCAGGAAGTAATGTTGGTTAATCAGTAGGTGGCACACTCCCCTCTGAATCAAGGCTTGTGCATGGTAATAGGGTGCACTTACTGTGCTTCTGGAATACTTCCTTGATATTAGGGCATGTTTTCGAGAAGACAGGTGTTAGATCTGTTAATCTAGCCAAATTTCTAACAGACTAATTACTTTCTCCCTCAATTCTCCCTGGAATTTCAAATGGACTCAGTATTCTTTTTCACTCCAAGACTTACACTGTTCTGTATTGTTCCTGTTTCCCTCAAAAAGAATATACACATCAATGATGAAGTGCTTCCTGTGTATATAAATAGTTTTGGGATCTTTTGGGGGTGAGAAATGATACCTGACTAAAATATTATATTCAGCTGCAATTTGCTTCTTTATAGAAAGCCCATTGTAAAGTGTAATCCCAAAATTGAGTACTTTCAGATTAAAAGATTGATTGCCAGCAAAAAAGTTTGCATTGATAAATAAATGGATAAGTTTACATTCATTGTTTCAAATTGGAGACCATCTGCCATATGTGGATCTGTGGTTTTCGCCTATTTATTTTAGCAGAATTCACTATTCTTTAAGAATATTTCATTTTTGCCATGAGCACTTATATATATATATCTTTTTACCAGGGCCGCCCAGTGAGGGGGGAGGAGCAAGTGGGGCAATTTGCCCCAGACCCCCGTCCCCGCAGGGGCCCCCACGAGAGTTTTTCAGGGCCCCTGGAGCGGGGTCCTTCACTCACTCCGGGGGCCCTGGAAAACTCTTGTGGGGCCTGGGCCCCTGGAGCTTCTTCTGCTCCGGGTCTTCGGCGGCAATTCGGCAGCGGGGGCCCCCCGCCGCCGAAGAACCCAGGCCCCCTGAATCCTCTGGGCGGCCCTGCTTTTTACATCAAATGATGATTAGCTCTGGGATCAAGGTGTCAAACACTCCAAGTGTTTCAAAAGATATACTTTGCAGCTATTGACATGCAGTATTACTATAAGATTATGTGGAACCACAAAACAAATTGCAGCAGACATTGAAACAATATTTTTCCAACTGGTTCTCTGTAACAGATTAAAAACACAAAGAAAGTTAGGGAAAGATTATTTCAATATCAAAGAAAGGTATAACATGATCCAATGGCAGGAAGTTGAGGCTAGACAAATTCAGACAGGAAATAAGGTGTAATTTTTTTTAACTGTTACAGTAACCAGCCATTAGAACAATTTATCATCAGTGGCAATTTTTAAATGAGGTTGGATGTTTTTCTAAAAGGGATGCTCCAGGAATTATTTTGGGGAAGTTCTATGGCCTGTGTTATACAGGAGGTCTGATTAGATCAGGGATCGGCAACCTTTGGCATGCAGCCTGCCAGGGAAAGCCACTGGCAGGCCAGGCCAGTTAGTTTACCTGCAGCGTCCTCAGGTTCGGCCGATTGCAGCTCCCACTGGCTGCGATTTGCTGTCCCAGGCCACTGGGGGCTGTGGGAAGGGTGGCCAGCACATCCCTCGGCCCAGGCCGCTTCCTGCAGCCCCCATTGGCCTGGGACGGCGAACCGCGGCCAGTGGGAGCCGCGATCGGCCGAACTTGCAGATGCGTGCCACGTGCCAAAGGTTGCCGATCCCTGGACTAGATTATCACAATAGTCCCTTCTGGCCTTGGGATCTGTAAATCTGTCTATGAATATACGTCAGTATTGAAATTCACAAAATGTCCACAGGTACAATGTGGTTAACTGCATTTGCTATAAATCTCGGCAGCGTAGTACACTGTATTTAGGCTTGGCAGAATTCAGATTTTATTTTTTTATAATTTCAATGAATAATAGCAATGTTTTTAAGCATTTTCTCATAGTTGCACAAAATCATGAGTTTTAAGCATTTTTTAATTTTTATTTATTTAAATTTTTACAGTTGTGGGAAATGATGGAAGTATCAGACAATAATTAAATAACATTAGACACAGATTCAAAAAGTTAAATGTATAACCATTAAAATACAAACTGTCAATATCACAAGTCAACATATAAAAAGTAAATATCCTTGAATTCTAAGTTTTCAAGTAGCATTTCTCTTACTTTGGTTATCTGTAAATTTCAGTTATCATCGATGGACATATTTTTGGTCAGTCTGAAATTGATGATGATTCACTTTTCGATAAAAATTTAATCCTTCCAAATCTAATTACATTGCATAATACATATTCATGGAGGTTAGGTCCATCAATGGCTATTAGCCAGGATGGGCATGGACGGTGTGCCTAACCGCGGTTTGCCAGAAGCTGGGAATGGATCACTTGATGAATATCTGTTCCATTCATTCCCTCTGGGGCATCTGGCATTGGCCACTGTCAGAAGACAGGATACTGGGATAGACAGACCTTGGTCTGAGCCAATATGGCCATTCTTATGTAACTCATTGCCATGTGCTTTGTTGATCATCAGTTTCAAAGACACATTCTTCCCCTCCAATATGCAAGTTGGTGGGGAAATTGTGTGCAGTAGACAGTGCATTTCATTTCCAGGTCAGTTGATACTCTAGTATTTAAAATGAACCAATTTATTGGTACACTGCTTTGCATGCACCTCTTTTAAAGTTCAGTAAAGGGGTATTCAGAACTGTGGAAATCTTTAAAGAAGGAAACTAACCACAGTCATTTATGTTTTTCTCTTTTCAATGAACACCTTCAAATACCTGAAAGTTGTTTCTATTTCAACAAAGTAAATTCTTAATATATGACATCACAAGATCCAAAAGTAAGGACGAACTTGGTTATTTGGGACATCTCTAAAGGGTATGAACACACTACCAAGACACAAACTCTCAGAGGAGATATTTCTCCAGCTTCATTTGAGGGAATCCTAAAATTTTTAACTTTCTTAAACAAATCCAAATCATTACTGTTGCAGACACTCTGGGCAATTAAACTTGTGTTAGATAGGGTAGGGTGCAGGTGAACATGTCTCAGACATGAAAGGAAAAAAAGCTAACCATCACAAATATACATTCATTAGAGTTTCAGGTCAAAGTTACATTTACTATCTTGGGTCATATCTTAATTTACACAACTCTGTTTGCCAGTCTACAACCCAGTACTACACAATACACTTCCCTAAGGAAAAGGATGCATTGGTCTGAATTCTCACACAGTGACCTACTCTATGAGACCCATTTGCAGCTGGCACCAGAAATAACTGGTGGTACTGCCTCTATCAAAAGTACCCTCGTATTTCCCATACACAAAAATATATGTGCAAGGCATGCACCTAGTGTTTGTGAATACATTTACCACAATGATATGCCCCAAAAGGTTTTAGGCACCTCCTAAAATGTATGCACAATTGCTAGTATGCATACACAGCTGTGGAAATTGAGCAGTCCAATAAAAATACACAATTTCACATGCATTGGTGCAAAAAACTTAATCAGAGTGGTTGTTTTTTTATTTTTTATTTTTGCCAGCTCAGATTTTGTGATTTTGATGCAAGATAGGAGAAACAAACCGCAAGCGTAATAAATGGAGTAAGATAGTGCCCAATCACCCCTCCACCTCACTGCCAATCTATTGTTACTTGTTTCCTATGTGATATTCTGAATAAATGACTTATGTTCTATAATTAGGGCCGGCTCCAAGCACCAGCTGAGGAAGCTGGTGCTTGGGGCGGCAGATTGTTCGAGGCGGCATTCTGCCCAATCCTAGGGCGGCACGGCCGCTTTTTTTTTTTTATTCTGCTCCAGCCGCCCTGTATGGGGCGGCGGCGCGGAGAACCAGAGCGCCCTGCAGGGCAGTCCTCTTCCTTCCCTCCCCGCTGACCGGAGCGGAGCCCTCGCGGCAGGAGGCAGCGCAGCGGGAGGAGCCGCGTGGCAGCGCCCCTGCTGTAGCCCTGGCCACCCCCTTCTCTCTCTCTCTCCCACCCGCTCCCTCCTCCGCCCCTCCCCCAGCTGGTCCCTCTGCACCCGCGCTCCGGCC
>NW_020664376.1:5782739-5835331 GCF_002925995.2 Terrapene triunguis
CGTTCTGGCCGCCCCGTTTATTTTTTTTGCTTGGGGCGGCCAAAAAGCCAGAGCCGGCCCTGTCTATAATGAACATGTGCTGCTGTATGGAAAACAACACAAAGTTTCATTTGATAGCACCTTCTCCATTCACTCAGTTTTTGTCTTTTCCACTGGAAAAAATTGTGAGAAATCATTCTGGGACTTATCCAAGACCTATTGAGGTCAATTAAAAGACTCTCACTGACTTCATCAGGCTTTGCAGAAGGGCCTACATCCTTATGACATTTAATGGAAATGTGGCACATACTCAATCGCTTTCACCAGTTACCAAAATCTAAATAAATTTAACAATTGCTCATCTATCTATATATTGAAGGTACTTATATGGTCCCCATTACCATAGTAACTGAGCATTTTACAATATTTAATGTATTTATCCTTACAACACACCCGAGTGGTAGGAAAGTGATATTATCCCCAGTTAACTGAGGAACAGAGAGACTAAGACCCAGATTTTTCAATGTATTTAGACCAGGGATCGGCAACCTTTGGCACGTGGCCCTCCAGGGTAAGCCCACTGGCGGGCCGGGCTGGTTTGTTTACCTGTCACGTCCACAGGTTCAGCTGATCACGGCTCCCACTGGCCGTGGTTCGCCGCTCCAGGCCAATAGGGGCTGCAGGAAGCGGCACGGGACGAGGGATGTGCTGGCTGCGGCTTCCTGCAGCCCCATTGGCCTGGAGCGGCGAACCGCAGCCAGTGGGAGCCGCGATCGGCCGAACCTGAGGACGCGGCAGGTAAACAAACCGGCCCGGCCCGCTGGGGGCTTACCCTGGCAAGCCGTGTGTCAAAGGTTGCCAATCCCTGATTTAGACATTACTCCGTTCAGCACTGAAAGGTATAGGAAGATGACTAAATCCAACTTTCCACAGTGATTTAGACACTTAAAAGCCTAAGCCTCACTGAAAAACCTAAATTTTAAAGGTATTTTGGTGCCTACAGATGCGTATAGGCACCTAGGAGGATTTTCAGAATCATCTAGGTATTTAACTCCCTTTGATTTATAGGTCATTTTTCCTTCTCTTTATCAGTTTACCTAAGCCCTACAAAGCACTCATTAAATTACACCTGTGCTTAAAGTTCAATATGTTTCTATCTGTTTTGCTGGATTTGGGCCCAGGTGCTTCTCATTTTGCAGGATCAAACTCTTGTTTTCTAATCCAAGGATCTCTTATTCTACCTGATATATAGATTTACTCATTTAACTCCTGTTGAGGTAGTTCTGCATACAACTGCCCCTGTTAAACTTTAGATTAGGTATAAACTCACCAACTTAAAAATACAGATATTATATTCCTGTTAGATGGCAGTTGAAGTCTCCATCTGCCAGAATAGTAGGTTATTAAATAATATCAAATGAAAAGCAATGTGTTTTAGCAATTAAAGGGCTGTTCTACAGCCACTAATTTAAAGAAAGCTACTGAAAGAGAATGTATAGAAGATAAATGAAGACTTCAAATGCAACACACTAGCAAATGGCACTGAATTGAAACAAACACTTGGTCACTGTCATATTTGTTTTTCTTTGGAATTCTGCCCTGAAAGCTCTGTAGTTTTGTATTACTATTTTATCTTGAATGACTTACGAATTCAGCTTATACAGGCTCCATGCTACAAAAACATTTCATGCAACCAGTTCGTTGGTTGCAGACGATGACAGAGCAGCATGAATAAAATTTACTTTGTATTTGTTTGATTCTGACTGCCTGAATTTCAGGAGAGAGGAAAAAAGGGTGACCAGGCTAATTTTTCTTAAAAAAAAAAAACTAAACAAATTTTGTGCTTGAAAAATTTAAATATGGTTCTCATTAGTTCATGACCAGCTGGAATTTATCAAGAATAATATTAAACTATTCTTTGTCTGTAATGTGGAAAGTGTAGCTGCTACCTTAAATTCTCAGTCACTTTGACTCTGTAGGGCCTTACCTGACGGGAATGAGTTGGCTTTGAAACTGTTAATGCTGAATTTCCTTGTTTTTGCTTTGTGTTACAACCTATGTAATAGCCAGATGTATTTATTTTTTTCTAAAGAGTTATCCTGGGATACAAAGTCACTGCTTATGAATCTGATTATATTGGATCAGATCCCAGTGCAACTCTCTGGAAAATCCAAATACTATTACCTCAGATGAGCTGAGCCCTAATTCATTATAGGCTTTGAAAAAGTAGTTAGTGCACATGCCAAATAGCCATTGATCACACCAAAATCTTTTTCTTTTGTTTAACAGCAAAATGTAGCACAGTCTGGGTAATGGATTAATAAAGTGGCTGATTTTGTTTTATTTTTAAACTCAGCCTGTCTTCCTTTGTTCTACCCCCAAATTAGGGTGACCAGAGTGAAAAGTCAGTATGCTTTTTTTTTTCCAAGTGGGGGGTATATTTGTCTATATCAGATAAAGTCCCTAATATTGGGACAATCCCATTAACATCAGGATGTCTGGTCACCCTACTCCAAATCTCTACCTATTTTTAACAAACTTGTAGGGAAAAACATTCTCTCCTAAAGAACCCATAGCTCAAATTTCATCCCCCCAAAGCATTTATTTTTCCACTAAATTACAGCTTAGACATCTGAAATTACAATTTTATAATGAGAAACCTGATAAAATCCTAGCTGTACTGAAGCACTGCCAATACAGAGTTATATTGCTATTATTATTCTTAAGAATCTTAATAATTTAAAACAGAGGTGGAGGAAGCAAAGCTAAGAGCTTAGCTGTTAAGTCACTTAATGCTTTATGACTGAATTATCCAGAGATGACAGTAAACTTATTTCCCTTCTTTGTTTTTCCTCCAGCACAGATCATCTGCAATAATCTCTTTCAAGGCTATCCATGTTTTAGATCTTTTTGTCACTATTTTGAAAGCTCTGCTACTAGTGCTTTATACCAAAGTTTCCTTTCAAAGCATTACACACTGAGGTGTAGGCAATGCAACTTCATGGTCAGAACAAGAGTCTGGCCTAGTGACTGCAGCAGAATCAGAGGCATGGTCAGGAAAAAAGCCACTGATTAGGAATCAGGAGTAGGCAAGTGGTGGACAGGAAGCAGGTCTGGTACAGCTGTAGATGTAGAACTCATTGAGCAGACACTGTGATGCTGTTGCTTAAATGGTGATCTGTTGGCTCTTCTGACCAATCAGGGAGCACAGTCACTTAGTGAGGGCTTATTCGGCCCAGACGACCTCATTGAGTTGCTAGGTAACCGAGTCAAAAGGCAGCTGAGTTCCTGACACAAAAGGAGAACTGCTGAAGTATCAGCTGCTTCTAGTTGGCAGAGGCAAAACTGTGGAGCAGTATTAAGTATCAGTATATGCTCACCACACAATGCTTACTTGCTCCCTTTCCCTTCTGATATTATTGCATTTCACAGCTTTGTTAACTGGTAACTTTGTCTGCATAGACGCCGACTCTTCCATTAATAACAGCTTCACAATGGGAAAAACTACAAATGCTACAAAGAGTTCCCAGTCAAAAAAATTAACAGACACCCTTGGAATGGAAACAGAAAAGTCTGAAAAAGTTGGCAATTGAATCTGAGTAGAATCTGAATGCACTGAATAATTTAAAAGGTCAGGTTTTCAACAAAATCTGGGTATAAATAGTGTCCTGGTATCATAAATTACTCTATGCAGCACAAATCTCTAACATTCATGTAATGAGTTTATTAATATTTAAAGCACTTTGTTACTGATCGTTTAAAAATGTAGAAAATCTTTGAACTCTTTCATTTTGTTCATTCCCCTGGCTTGGGAAGCCTGATCTGATGCCTGCTGAAATGAATAGAAAGACCCCAACTAACTTCAAAAGGCTTTGATCAGGCCTTATTTGAATTCAGTAACTTAATTTAAATTACATAGAAGCTTCCATTTTCCAGAATGGACTCTTCCACAAACAGGTTGAGATTATTATGTGATAATGTAGAGGGAAATTGACTTTTGCCTCTTTCCCCCCCCCCCCCCCAACAAATTAATTTAAATTACTTGTTAAGATGCTGGATTTCTTTCTTGTGAAAAGAGAAAATTAATACAACAGTAACTCCATATATATAGTAGTAATTTCATCTTTGTGATAAATTAATGTCTTTACTTTTGGACCAAACTAGTCTTTTAGAACATTTTCAAGTGAAACGGAATGCTCCTTAAGTATTTTTCAACCTTATTTTGCTTCTTCTACAAATACAAGTAATGCTGGGATATACTACAGTTTGAGGTTATTGTAGTCACGTTGCTGTATTAGCAAGGTAAAATTTACATTGTGGCTTGTATGCATGCTTGAACTGTGTCATTCAAATGTTTAATGTTTTCAGAGCTGTTTTACCCACGAAAGTTTATGCCCAAATAAATCTGTTAGTCTTTAAGGTGCCACCAGACTCCTTGTAGTTTTTGTAGATACAGACTAACATGGCTACCCCCTGATACTTCAGAGCTGTTGTTACTGTAAGCTCTTTGGGGGCAGGGACTGTTTAGTTTTGTGTTTCTGCTGTGCCTGGTAAAATAGGACCCCAATCCTGACAGGGACTTCTCGAAATAACTTTAATAAAAAAAGAAATAAAAGAGAATATAATTAGAAATAGAATGTCTCCCAACTTCCCAAAATAAACAACAAGGCACATGGCTTGATAGGGCCTTGAAAGTATTTAACCAATTCATATTTAGGCTTATGATTACTCATGTTTTTCCATCAATTGCACCCTATTTAACACTCATTAATTAATATAAGAGATACAGGGCCTGTAAATCATTTATTAGTATTGTCAGGATTAGGCATTGTTTATGTTCATAGTTTTAACTAGCAACAGAGTGTGTATCCCCCAATCTCTTTTCATTTGCAAAAATTATTTACCTATAGATTTTTTTTCATACAACAGATGGATTCTTTTAATATTTACTGAAAACCTTGAACTTTGTTCTAATGAGAAACCAATATGGCTTTTGACAATTTGGGTAGATTTTATTACAATTATTACAGTGTATTATGTTGGGTTTTCCTCTTTCCTCATTACTTTTAAATACGTGGATGTGTACTTCATTTAGGATCAAACAGGACATTTGGCATCGATGGAATATTATGTATTGTCCTGAAATAACCTACAGCACATTTTATAACCTAGTTCTACAGTACTATCAGCACACACTACTGAAAAATGTGAAAGGAAGTGCAAATAAATGAACTTATTTAAGGTGAAGATTAAAAGAAAAATATGCTCAAATATTTGTTGAAGTACATCTTTTATCATTGTTGCATGGTGGTGATGTAGGCAAATTTTTCACTTATCGTGACAGTTTCTATCAGAGCAAAGAATTATGAAGGGCACTATGATCACATTGCAAAATGTCCATAAAAGGATGAAATTTCAAGGACTATCTTAAGAGGGGACATGATGATAATAGTTTTCCAGTACATAAAAGGTTGTTACAAGGAGGAGGGTGAAAAATCGTTTTCCTTAACTTCTGACGAGGGGACAAGAAGCAATGGGCTTAAATTGCAGCAAGGAAGGTTTAGGTTAGACATTAGGAAACACTTTCTAACTGACAGGGTTGTTGAGCACTGGAACAAATTGCCTAGCAAGGTTCTGAAATTTCTGTCATTGGATGTTTTTAAGAACAGGTTTGCGATAAATGAAAGGGGGGTGGGATAGCTCCCTTTTATGGACACCCTGCCGGCCAGTTCGCTACAAAATCCGTTAGTAGCTGTTCTCTACTTGCTTTACCTGTAAAGGGTTAAAAAAGCCCATAGGTAAAAGGAAGGGAGTGGGCACCTCACCAAAAGAGCCAATGGGAAGGCTAGAACTTTTTAAAAGTTTGGGAAAAAACTTTCCCTTTGTCTGTCCTTCTTGTTCTCTGGAGAGAGGAGACACAGAGCAGCAATGCTGTAAGAAGCTTTAAAGCAGATATGAAAAATCATCAGATCGTACCTCAAAACTACTTATCTGAAACCCCAGATATGTAAGTAGATCAGGGAATGTCTAGGAAGACGCAATTAGGTTTCTCTCTTTTATTTCTTTATGGCTTGTGGACTTCTCTGTGCTAACCCCAGGTGCTTTTGTTTTGCTTGTAACCTTTAAGCTGGACCTCAAGAAAACCATTCTTGATGCTTAATTATTATATTTGCTCTTTTAAAAATCTAGCTATAGCCTACATTCCAGATGTATTTTCTTTCTTTTTGTTTTTTAATAAAATTTACCTTTTTTAAGAACAGGATTGGTTTTTTGTGTCCTAAGAGGTTTGTGCATATGTTGTTTAATTAGCTGGTGGCAACAGCTGATTTCTTTTGTTTTTTTTCTCAGCAATTCCCCGGAAGGGGGTGGGGGGGGGCGAAAGAGCTCGAGGGTACCCCACAGGGAGGAATTCCTAAGTGCGCCTTCCTGGGTTCAACGGGTTTTTTTGCATTTGGGTGGTGGCAGCATCTACCCATCCAAGGTTAGAGAGAAGCTGTAACGTTGAGAGTTTAATACCAGCCTGGAGTGGCCAGTATTAATTTTTGGAGTTCTTGAGGGCCCCCACCTTCTGCACTCAAAGTGCCAGAGTGGGGAATCAGCCTTGACAAGGTTAGACAAACACCTGTCAGGAATGGTCTGGTTATTACTTAGTACTGCTTTGAGTGCAGTTGACCTATTGAATCATAAAATCATAGGACTGGAAGGGACCTCGAGAGGTCATCTAGTCCAGTCCCCTGCACTCGTGGCAGGACTAAGTATTATCTAGACCAGAGATCGGCAACCTTTGGCACATGACCATTCAGGGACGGTTTGTTTACCTGTAGTGTCCGCAGGTTCGGCCGATCGCAGCTCCCACTGGCCGCGGTTCCACAACCTCCCTAGGCAATTAATTCTAGTGGTTAACCATGATGACAGTTAGGAAGTTTTTCCTATTGCCCAACCTAAACCTCCATTGCTGCAATTTAAACCCATTGCTTCTTGTCCTATCCTCAGAGGTTAAGAATAATTTTCCTTCCTCCTCCTTGTAACAAACTTGTATGTATTTGAGGTCCCTTCCAGTTCTACACATCTATGATTCTCTAATTCTCTACAGATCTTGACTGATCCAAAATTTGAACCATTCTCAAATGCCCGTAAGCTGCTAAAGTGGGTCCAGTAGTTTAGTAATGAAAGAATGGTCCTTTTGGCCCAGATCCTCAAAGATATTTAGGTAGCTAACTCGCATTAAAATCAATAGGTTTTACATGACTGGAAGTAAAAAACAACAATCAAAAACCCACCAGCGTGGATCACGACCTGTAATGAGATTTACTTGCAGTGGATATTCAATCACTCTGTCCCTGTGTGCTGGGCTGAAAGTTTCAGAAAGTGAGAGGGCTCTGGTAACAGAGGAAAGGATAGATACTGCTCAACACTGCTGAAGGAAGCCTGTTGGTTTTGTCTGTAGCTTTTCACCATTTTCCTTTCCTAAATGCTGCTGTTGAAGGAGGACTGGGGCTCCATATAACTATGACATAACCCAGCCCTGTGGCAGTTGGGTGTGAAATTGTGCTGAGTTTTCCCTCCCATTTCAACTCGCAAGTAGCTGTTTTATAGAGTTCCTGTGTGTTCTCTGAAAGCTTCAGACCTAATAATCCCTTCCTCATGGCTCGCCGCACCTGGGAGAGATCCCGGGATATTATCTCCATACTAGCAGAAACATCTGCCCTCTGTCGTGACACTCCTGTAATTTTTTATAGAGCTGTAGGAGTTTAAACAAATGCCTCAATTATCTTGTTTTGTTAATAATATTATAAAGAATAAACCTGGCAGCCCAGTAGTCGTCAATGACCTTGCAATAGTAATGGTTAGAAAAGTCTATTGGTCAGCTTCAAGTTCCAAGGTGGGAGATAAACATTAAGAGAAATAAGACTTTTTATAAACTATGACCAGTACCTTGAAAATTGTCTTTTTCTAACTGGTATTATCAGTACTGGGACTGCAGAGCCAGGCAATAGTGACTGCTGCTGCTCAATAGGCTCTTAGCTTAAAGGGTACTCTGCCCACTGGTGTTGGCTTCCACATCTATGGGGGGGGGGGGGAAGGGAGAGAGGAGAAAGGAGGTTGTTGGGACTCACTGTCTCCTGGCAGCTTTTGGCTCGACAACCTGACCTTTCCTCTACTCATGCTGCTGCTCCTGAGAGGAGCTTGGAGGGGTGCGGGAAGCTGAGGCTAGGCCACCCTTATCCAAGTCCTCCCAGTGGTGTTAGGCTACACATGGGCACAGGGAGTGAGGGAGGGGAGGCTGCTGGGATTCCATATCCTAGGTCAGATTATTTCATTTGTCTAAAAAAAATCATCATATTTTAAAACATATTTTAAAAGATATTTGCACTTCCCGTCACATATTTTTTCCATGGTGTGTGCTAGAGAAACATGGTCTACATGAATTTACTATGGTGGGTGCACACCTGCTTGAAAGACTGTATTCAAAGAGTAGTTATCAATGGTTTGCTGACTAATTGGGATGGCGTATCTACTGGGGTCCTGCAGGGTCAGTCATGGATCCAGTACTATTCAATATTTTCATTCATGACTTGGATAATGGAGCAGAGAGTATGCGTCTGAAATTTGCAGATGACACCAAGATGGGAGGGGTTGAAAGCACTTTGGAGGATAGGATGAAAATTCAAAAGGAGCTTGACAAATTGGAAAATTGTTCTGAATTCAACAAGATAAAATTCAATAAAGATAAGTGCAAAGTACTTCTCTTAGGAAGGAAAAATCAAATGCACAACTACAAAATGGGGAATAAATGTCTAGATGATAGTACTGCTGGAAAGGATTTGGGGGTTAAAGTGGCCACAGTCTGAATATGAGTCATTAATGTGATGCAGCTGCAAAAAAGACTAATAGGATTCTGGGGTGTATTAATAGAAGTGTTGTATGTAAGACACAGGAGGTAATTGTCTTGTTCTACTCAGCACTGGTGAGGCCCCAGCTGTAGTATTGTGACTAACTCTGGGCACCACAATTTAGGAAGGATATGGACAAACTTAAGAGAGTCTAGAGGACAGCAATAAAAATGATAAAAGGTTTAGAAAATCTGATCTATGAGGAAAGGTTGGAAAAACTGGGCATGTTTAGTCTTGAGAAAAAAAGACTGAGGGGGGAACCTGATAACAGTTTTTCAGCATGTTCAGGGCTGTTATAAAGAGGATAGTGATCAATTGTTATCCATGTCCACTGAAGATAGGACAGGAAGTATGGGCTTAATCTACAGCAGAGGAGATTTAGGTTAGATATTCGGAAAAACTTTCTAACTATAAGAGTAGTTAAGATCTGGAATACACTTCCACGGGAGGTCATGGAGTCCCCATCATTGGAAGCTTTAAAAAACAACTTGGACAAACACCTGTCAGGGATGGGTTTACTTGGTCGTACCACAGTGCAGGGGGCTGGATTTCAGGACTTCTCAAGGTCCCTTCCAACCCTACATTTCTATGATTCTATGATCTCATGATTTTTGAATGCTTGGGGCGATTTGGCAGTGTCAGGTGGGGAGTTGGGAGGAGTGGTTGGTTAGCCTGATCTCACACTATCTCATTGCTACTGGTGCTAGAACATTCTAGAACTTTGGTTGTAGGAAAGTAGAATTTAGATTTTGCTTCTGTAACCCACAGTCAGCGTGTCACTCTGTCACCATGTAGGGGTTGATGAGCTTCTTAGAACCTTGCCTAACAAATCTGGGTCCTTTAATTCAGGTGGTTGAGGTTTAAGATCTAGAGGCCCCAGTTTCAATCCTTACTGCAACGACCTACCACAATGGATGGCACAACAATTCTAGATGGAAATGCAGAGTTGGATTGCCCAGCAGTGCATTGAGTGTCACATAGTGTATGCACATTTTTCTAGCAGATCAAAAATGGTACTACTTATTTCGTTGCATTGCTTTTGCAGCAAACAACTTTTTTATGGTCACCCATTTTAACCTGCAGTGGGATTCAGAAGATGCTCTTCTTCCCTTCCCCCAATATGTTAAAAATAGTACACCAGATAATTACCTGTATGTTATCTTTTATGGCAACCTGGATGTTATACATATGGCAAAATAAAACAGCAGCAGATCAATAAAGTGTTCTGCTTTGATACTGTAGAGATTGAAATTCAGTAGAAATATTTCCTAAATTGAAACATGCTTTTCTCTGATCCATATTTTACACTCTATACAGAAATACTGGCAGTAAAGTCTGTAAGGAAACATAGAATAGGATTACAGCCCAGTGCTCTCCTCTCTCTTTGCCTCATGCTGCCACTTTCAGTCCTAAAACTTCCTGCTGAGAGAGCAGAGGCTGGGTATTTCCTGGCAGGAAGCAGGAAGTTCTTCCAACATGCAGCAATTTGTAGTCTGCAATTTGTAGTTCCCACTGCTGCTGCTGAAGCACACTGGACCTTGGGGTACAAACAGATTTTGCTCAAGCTTCCCCAAAACATTCACTTCTGGACATACAGCAAGCATGAAGAAGTTCAACCCAAAGGAATTTGTTTGAAATAGTGATTAGCAACTGAAAACATGTTAAGTAGAAGTGGAACACAGTCATCCTTAATCAGAAGTATCATCAGCCCAGCAGATTCTCATTTCTAATGTGCATACATGAAAAAAAAATCAGATTTAAACATTCTACTTTAAAACATTTCAACTACTTTTCTTCAAACTTGCCTCATTCCTTAGATCTCACAGAGATCTATAAAACAATCCAGTTGTTTATTTTATGCCTTCACCCACTACTGAGTTATTCCTGCCAAGGTTGACACTAATTAGAAATGGGAAAGGATGTAGTTATTTAATATGTGCATAATTCAAAACCAGCACAAAATGACTTTGCACATGTTTTCTAAATATATAATCTCCTTGGGGTGAGACCAACCACCGCAAATTTTAGCCCAAAAGGAATTTGTTTCAGAAAGTTACAAGCAATTGAACAAGGAGCATTAGAATAGAAGTTGAAACTTGGCCTTAGCTACTTTAGCTGCAATCCTGCCACCTGATATAGTAAAAAATAAATAAATAAGAAGCCAACTTTACCGCTTCCAGCACTCACACAAGCCAAGTGCTTTTCCTTCATTTTGAAGCAAACAGACAAGCCACTTCAGCCAGAGTCTAATGTCTTATGCCAGGTAGTTTGGAATTATAGAAAAAACAACATCTCTGAAGATGAAGATAAACCAAAGCTATCTGCTTGTCAAAGATTTTTACTATTGACTTTGTACTGTACGAATACAATGAAAAATAGCATCCTTTGTGACAGAACTAGGAAGCACTCAGTTTATACTTTATCCATGGTGCCTGTGTTCACTGTAATCCTAGTTGTTCCTTTCGGAAACAAGAAGACCACTCCTAACAGAGATCTTACAGAAATAAGCTACTGCACATATATGACTGCCTCAGTAACATCCAAGTGGTACAGGTGAATGTTTGTGTTCCATTCAGATGAAAGTTGATTTTAAAAATAAAGAATTGACAAATAAAGAGTTCAGTAAAAGATCCAGCTATGAAATTCTTCTAGTTACTATGGAGCTTGAAAGGAAGAGTACCTGGTGGGATAAGTCTCTTTATTAGTCTATGGGAGAGGCCAGAGGGATGATGTTCAGGAGTTTGGGAATGGGGAGACTGGAAACCCTAAGTTTTTCTTATCAGGTGGATTGCTTCCCAGCCCAGCTCTAAAGTACAGAATTGCATTGTCATCGTTCTTGGAGCTTAGCCAAAACTGAAATGTCCTCTCTGACTCCCTGCCTTTGTTTTCTCAGAGTAGTTTGATTGAAATCCCCAGAATTGAAATTCCTTTTCGTTCTCAGTGAAAACTTAAGCTATTTTTCAATTCAATTTGGACATGGCCCAAATCTTGTGAGAATAGCCACTTTCACAAGATTTTGGTCTAGGTGGTGGAAATAATGAAATTTCTTCCATTATGGGCCAAAATGTTAGAAGAGCAGTTTGTGATTTTGAATCTACAGAACTAAAGGGATAGGGCTGGGGAGAGAAGGTTATATTTGTTTGCAAAAGAAGAGAAATTAAATATATTTAGATGACTATTAAAACTTTAAGGAGAAGGAGAAATATCCTTTCCTGCAAACATACAGCTGCTGCCAACTTAACATACACTGTACATTTGCTCTATTAGTATTAAGAGCCCCTTCTGTTGGTGCTAATATTGTTTGGTGTGTAGTTAAGCTTCTATCATGGGGCTGAGGGGAAGATTCTCAGTGGCTGTAGATTGTCATAGCTCCACTGGTTTCAATGGAGCTGTGATAATTTATATTTGCTGAGGATCTGCCCAGGAATACTTGGAGGCCCAGTATTGCAGGGTGCTGAAATCAATGAGTGTGCAGGATACTGTACATTTCAGGAGTTGCTCAGCTTCCCAAAGGATCACATCTAGAGTGCATTTTTTCAATACATTCTATGTATAACTGTCACAGAGCAAGCTTTGCCTTGGATCCCTTCTCAGTTCCTGTCATAACTATAAAGGGAAGGGTAACAGCTCTCCTGTGTACAGTACTAAAATCCCTCCTGGCCAGAGACTCCAAAATCCTTTTACCTGTAAAGGGTTAAGAAGCTCGGGTAACCTGGCTGACACCTGACCCAAAGGACCAATAAGGAGACAAGATACTTTCAAATCTTGGGGGGGGGAAAGGCTTTTGTGTGTGCTCTTTGTTTTAAGGGGTGGTTCGCTCTTGGGACTGAGAGGGACCAGACATCAATCCAGGTTCTCCCCATCTTTCTAAACAAGTCTCTCCTATTTCAAACTTGTAAGTAAAAAAGCCAGGCAAGGCGTCTTAGTTTTACTTTGTTTTCTCAACTTGTAAATGTACCTTTTACTAGAGTGTTTATCTTTGTTTTGCTGTACTTTGAACCTAAGACAGAGGGGGGTCCTCTGAGCTCTTCAAGTTTGATTACCCTGTAAAGCTATTTTCCATACTGATTTTACAGAGATGATTTTTACCTTTTTCTTTAATTAAAAGCCTTCTTTTTAAGAACCTGATTGATTTCTCCTTGCTTTAAGATCCTTTCTCTCTCAGGTGCCAGGCTTTGCTTCATTCATTCTTCTTTCTCAGTGGTGGAACTCCAGGGTCCCATGAATCTTAGGCTCTGGGTTGCAACCTCACTGTTTCTTAAATGTGTTTACCCAATAGGCCCGACTGTATTTGGCAAGAAACTTCTCTCTGGGAGCGTGTGACCTATGGTTGATTAAAATGACTTAGAACAGCTTCTTCAACAGTAAAGGTACTGTTTATTTACCCAAAAGTACATGGCAATCAGAGAAAAGGTTTAAAACTACATAAAGGCCTATATACCTGTTCTCACCCAAAGGTTACTATTTCCCTCAAAGCTTAGGGAAGCCCAGATGACTCAGATCCATCCCACAGGGCCTGTGTCTGAGTCTGTCTGCTCTATAGGAACAGCCCCAGAAGACAAAACCTCGCCCTCTCTAGAGAGAGTTTTTAATTGTTTAGCATCCTTTTGATCTTAGGCTCTCAGCTGTGTAACTTTGATGGGGACCTGAAAATAGCATCTTCCCAATTAATGGCCCACCCACTGTTCTCTTAACCTCACTGAAGTTATTTAGTCAGAGGTGTCTTATCTTTGGCCATTGTTTCATTTCCTGCTTGTTCTTCCTTACAGCCCTTTTGATTCAACTCCACAGAGCCAGATAAAATAATATGAAGCAGGTAAAATGAGGCCCACATAATATTCATAACATTGTTATAGCTTAGCCCCTCGTTCTCCACTGTAATGTATTACTTTGCACTGCAGTCCTGCAGCAGATTAATCTCTAAGGAAAACAATCACTGGTCTGAGTTAGGCCTGGTCTACACTGGGGGGTGGGGGAGTGGGGGGGAGGGGATCGACCTAAGATATGCAACTTCAGCTATGAGAATAGAGTAGCTGAAGTCGACGTATCTTAGGTTGACTTACCTCGTGTCCTCACGGCGTGGGCTCGACTTCCACCGCTCCCCCGTCGACTCCGCTTCCACCTCTCGCCGTGGTGGACTACAGGAGTCAACGGCAGAGCGATCGGGGATCGATTTATCACGTCTACACTAGACACGATAAATCGATCCCTGATAGATCGATCACTACCCGCCGATCGTAGTGTAGACATATCCTTATATATATGCGTAGGTAGAACAACACCACAAACTTCTCTCTCATTTTGTTTTAAATGATTTGACTCAGGCTTCCATGGATATAACAATATGTTTTTACCTGACTCTCACTCTCAGAAAAGACTATTTTCGTTCATGGTGGTGGAGATAAAGAGGGGGATGTTTCATAAATTTGTATGCTTTGTTTACTGCAGAAATGTAATATGCTTTTATTAAGGATGAGTCACCTAACAAGACACTGGTCATCAAAACGTTTTGCTCCTCTCCGGGCTATAAATCTACTGATGTTCTTAGATTCTATGAATTGCCACAAGGTTGCCTGAAGTTTTAAAAGGTCATAAAGGCAAAAAATATTGATCTTCTACTGGCTTGCCCATCCCTGCTTTAAATAAGAATGACCTTTGGTTGCATTCATTTACATTTAAACAAAACACATTCTAGAAGAACTGCATTAGATGCGGAGTTTTGTCTACATAGAAGACAAATCCAGCTGACAGCCATGGGCTTAAGAACTGACAAAGAGCCCTTAAAAGACTTGAGATATAAAACCAAACTGTCCCACTTTTCAGGAAGAAATATTTTGCACCCTGGGTGACCTACTGTTTATACAAATTAATGTCAAAGATGGATTTCAACTTTATTACGACAGATCTGGAACACACAGTGCAGTTTGCATGCCAAATAAAACTAAGGGAACATCCTTCCCTTCAACAGCAGATTTATAGCCAGAAGAGGAGGAAAGTGGTTTGATGACCAGTGTCCTGTTAGATGTCTTATCCTTAATAAGAGCACATTATTTTTCTGCTTCAAACAAAACTGGCTCCTGGCAAAAATAAAGGTTACACTATGTCCTAAGTGCCTTCCACCTAGAAATGGAAAGAGAAACCAACAGGGCTTGTTTATGGCTTAATTTGCATGAGTTGTCAGTTTGGATTAAGGATCACTACAGACTAGGAAATGTATTTTCATAGATTTTAAAGAGTTTAAGGCCAGAAGGAATGATTAGATCATCAAGTCTGACCTCCTGTATATCACAAGCTATTAAATTTCTCCCAGAACTGATGGGCAGGATCCCCTGGGAGAATAACATGAGGGGGAAAGGAGTCCAGCAGAGCTGGCTGTATTTTAAAGAATCCTTATTGCGGTTGCAGGAACAAACCATCCCAATGTGTAGAAAGAATAGTAAATATTGCAGGCGACCAGCTTGGCTTAACAGTGAAATCCTTGCTGATCTTAAACACAAAAAAGAAGCTTACAAGAAGTGGAAGATTGGACAAATGACCAGGGAGGAGTATAAAAATATTGCTCAGGCATGCAGGAGTGAAATCAGGAAGGCCAAATCACACTTGGAGTTGCAGCTGGCAAGAGATGTTAAGAGTAACAAGAAGGGTTTCTTCAGGTATGTTAGCAACAAGAAGAAAGTCAAGGAAAGCTTGGGCCCCTTACTGAATCAGGGAGGCAACTTAGTGACAGAGGATGTGGAAAAAGCTAATGTACTCAATGCTTTGTTTGCCTCGGTCTTCACAAACAAGGTCAGCTCCCAGACTACTGCACTGGGCAGCACAGCCTGGGGAGTAGCTAACCAGCCCTCTGTGGAGAAAGAAGTGGTTCAGGACTATTTAGAAAAGCTGGACAAGCACAAGTCCAGGAGGCCGGATGCACTCCATCCAAGGGTGCTGAAGGAGTTGGCGGATGTGATTGCAGAGCCATTGGCCATTATCTTTGAAAACTCATGGCGATCAGGGGAGGTCCCAGATGACTGGAAAAAGGATAATGTAGTTCCCATCTTTAAAAAAGGGAAGAAGGAGGATCAGGGGAACTACAGGCCAGTCAGCCTCACCTCAGTCACTGGAAAAATCATAGAGCAGGTCCTCAAGGAATCAATTCTGAAGCACTTAGAGGAGAGGAAAGTGATCAGGAACAGTCAGCATGGATTCACCAAGGGCAAGTCATGCCTGATTAACCTAATTGCCTTCTATGATGAGATAACTGGCTCTGTGGACGAGGGGAAAGCAGTGGACGTGTTATTCCTTGACTTTAGCAAAGCTTTGATACGGTCTCCCACAGTATTCTTGCCAGCAAGTTAAAGAAGTATGGGCTGGATGAATGGACTATAAGGTGGATAGAAAGCTGGCTAGATTGTTGGGTCAATGGGTAGTGATCAGTGGCTCCATGTCTAGTTGGCATCCAGTATCAAGCGAAGTGCCCCAAGGGTCAGTCCTCGGGCCGGTTTTGTTCAATATCTTCATTAATGATCTGGAGGATGGAGTGGACTGCACCCTGTTTGCAGATGACACTAAACTGGGAAGAGTGGTAGATACGCTGGAGGGTAGGGATAGGATACAGAGGGACCTAGACAAATTAGAGGATTGGGCCAAAAGAAATCTGATGAGATTCAACAAGGACAAGTGCAGAGTCCTGCACTTGGGACAGAAGAATCCCATGCACTGCTACAGACTAGGGACCAAATGGCTAGGCAGCAGTTCTGCAGAAAAGGACCTAGGGGTTATAGTAGATGAGAAGCTGGATCTGAGTCAACAGTGTGCCCTTGTTGCCAAGAAGGCTAATGGCATTTTGGGCTGTATAAGTAGGGGCATTGCCAGCAGATCAAGGGACCTGATCATTCCCATCTATTCGACATTGGTGAGGCCGTACTGGGTCCAGTTTTGGGCCCCAGACTACAAGAAGGTTGTGGAAAAATTGGAAAGAGTCCAGTGGAGGGTAACAAAAATGATTAGGGGGCTGGAGCACATGACTTATGAGAAGAGGCTGAGGGAACTGGGATTGTTTAGTCTGCAGAAGAGAAGAATGAGGGGGGATTTGATAGCTGCTTTCAACTACCTGAAGGGGGGTTCCAAAGAGGATGGATCTAGACTGTTCTCAGTGATGACAGATGACAGAACAAGGAGTAATGGTCTCAAGTTGCAGTGGGGGAGATTTAGGTTGGATATTAGGAAAAACTTTTTCACTAGGAGGGTGGTGAAGCACTGGAATGGGTTACCTAGGGAGGTGGTGGAATCTCCTTCCTTAGAGAGGTTTTTAAGGGGATTGGTCCTGCTTTGAGCAGGGGGTTGGACTAGATGACCTCCTGAGGTCCCTTCCAACCCTGATAGTCTATGATTCTATTATTCAGATACCCTATATTGAGCCCAGTGAGTTTTAGTTAGACTGAGGCATTTCAGTTTCAGACAACTAAATTGTTGTGTGCCACAGGCAGAGATCAGGAAATACCAATGCCTGATGCTCCAGCAATAGTAACAGATTGGGTGATAGATTGATAAAGTGAGAGATGCCCAGATTGATTAGATGAGAGATGCGCCGATGAACCTAGGAGGTTTTACATGCCTCGTGCTGCAGAAGAAGGCAATGCCCATTCCACCCCCAGCATCCCTACCAATCTGACCTGGTGGAAAATTTCTCCCTGACCACAGATCTGTAGATCAGTTTGGTCCTGAGCATGTGAGCAAGACCTGCCAGTCAGGCATCTAAGAAAGAGGATTCTCTGTACCACCTCAGAGCATTGGCCCACCCTATCTGGTGTCCCATCTCCAGCTGTGACCTACTTTTGTTGCTCCAGGCCAATTGTTCATCAGAGAAAAAATTCCTTCCTGACCCATTCAGGTGACTGGCTGAAGCCCTGAAGCATGAGATTTGATTATAGTAATTTTCTTAATGCAGCTCTTCAAGTGTTATGAGTAAAGCTAAGATTTTGTCATGGTTATTTTTAGTAAAAGTCATGGACAGCTCATGGGCAATAAACAAAAATTCATGGAAGCTGTAACCTGTCTGTTACTTTTGTTGCTGGGGCTCCATGGTTTCCCCCACCACTGTGGTGGCTGGGAGCTGCAGGATGACCATATTTCCCAAAGAGAAAATGAGATACCCCAGCCGCTCGCCCAAGGCGTCCCCCTCCCACTGCGCGAGGCTGTTGCCTTTCGCCGGAACCCTGCCAGGGCCCCACTGGCTGTCAGCTCCAGAGTCCCACAGCCCTTGGGGCTGAAGCAGAGAATGTTAGCGAGGTCTCTGGAAGTCACAGATTCTGTAACTTCCATGACCTCCGTGATATAAACGTAGCCTTAATTATGAGTTTGTGGAAGGCAATTCAGGCAATCTTGTTCTCCCCCATGACCCATGAAAGAAGGGAATGTTGGAGATTCACAAATTCACAGATTCCAATGCCAGAAGGGACCACCATGTGCACCTGGCCTGACACAGAGGCCACAGAATTTATCCTAGAACCTGGATTAAAGCATAACGTTTAGAAAGATAACTAATCTTGTTTTAAAGAATACAAGCGATGGTGAGTTCACACTGCCCCCAGTAAACTATTCCAATGTTTAATTACCCTCACTGCTAGGGAATTACATCTTATTTCAAGGCTGAATTTATCTAAATTCACATTCCAGTCACTGGATTTTGTTATGCCTTTATCAGCAAAGTTGAAAAGTCCCCACACTATCAGCTATCTTATCCATGTGTCAGTATCTGTACACAGTGATGGAGTCAACTCAACCTTCTCTTCAGTAAACTAAATAAGCTGTGCTCCTTAAACCTCACGTTATAAGGCTTATTTTCCAATTCCTGTCTCTGTTTTGAGTTCCTTTGAACTCATTCTTTCCACATTCTTCTCGAAGTGTGGCCACCAGAATTGGACACAGTATTCTAGTAGCCCTCTTACCTGTGTAGAGAGGCAAGATCACTTCCCTACTTCTGCTTGATATTATCTGTTTTGTTCATACCCAGATAACATTAGTATTTTTTGCCACAGTAGTGCACTGGGAGCTCATGTTGAGGTGATTATCTATGATGATCTCTAAGCCCTTCTCTGGATCACTGATTTCCAAGACAGTCTCTTCCATCCTGTAGCTATAACCTGCATTCTTGGTTCCCAGATGTATTACCCTATGTTTGGCTGAATTGAATCACATTTTATTGGCTTGTGACCATTTAACTAGGTGATTTAGATCACTTGTCCTCCTCATTATTTACTACCCCACCGATCTTTGTATCTGCAAACTTCACTAGTAAAGATTCTATATCATCATCTACAGCAGGGGTTCCCAAACTTGGTCCGCAGCTTGTTCGGGGTAAGCCTCTGGCGGGCCGCGAGACGCTTTGTTTACCTGAGCGTCTGCTGGTACGGCCGCTCGCAGCTCCCAGTGGCCGCGGTTTGCCGTTCCTGGCCCATGGGAGTTGCGGGAAGTGGTGGCCTGGCTCACGCCACTTCCCGCAGCTCCCACTGGCTGGGAACGGTGAACCGCGGCCACTGGAAGCTGTGGGTGGCCATACCAGTGGACCCTCAGGTAAACAAAGCATCTCGCGGCCTGCCAGGGGCTTACCCTGAACAAGCTGCAAACCAAGTTTAGGAACCCCTGATCTAGATCATTGATAAAAATTTTAATCACATTGGACCAAGACCTGATCCCTGAGGGATCCTGCTAGTAACAGCCCAACTTATTATCATCCCTTTAACAACTACTTTTGGAGTTCTGAGACTCCATGTGATGTGACAGAGAAAATAATTTGTATTAATCACTCTGGGACTTTTTTAAAAAAAACAACAACAACCCTGTGTTGCAGTTTTAATAAATTCAAATTTGCTTTCATTTAGGAGGATGGCTCTGACTGTATATATCAAGGTATCCTGAGTGAAGGAGAAACAGGTCAGTAACAATGTAATATGGTGCAGTGATCATTTATTGCATGTATTCCACATCTGCTGCTGCTTTGTATTAACATAGCAACATGTGCTTTGTGCTACAATCGTGTTTCAGTGAAATCCATGCAATATTGTGATGTACCTAATACGTTCAGCAGCATCAGAAGTGTGTTTTGCCAGATACTTCTGGCATTGATAGCAGGTCTAAATGTGCCTTTTTAACAATCACTTGTCAGAGTACAGTAATATTTAAATGTGTATCTACGTATAACCAATTGTAACTGTTTTTATGAAGTTTGGGAATACAAATGTTGTTTTGGCTTTACTCTGAAGGCCTTTGGTTGTACTCTGTGAAGGTGTCTGGAGGTGTAACATACTGTCTTTGTGATACTTACAAAGATAGATATTCCCTCTACCCTTTTAAAATTTCATTTAGTGTTGTAACAATTTGTAGATGTAGAAGTAGTAAAAGGATGATGTTCCATTGTTACCCCATAAAGCAATTTTATCTGCATGAGGTTGCTCTTAGATCACTGCTGGACTTTATAGCAAATATTAATAGGGCCAGATGAAAAAATAACCTATAAAATGTTACTTACACAAGAGTCTGATTCACCAGTGAGAGACACTATTCTTTTTGTATATTAAAAAAAAAAGGAGTGGTGGTGGTGGGAAATGGATTGCAAAGAGTTTGGAGCATGAAAGAAAGATTTATTTCAGTCTCCAGGGTAGGTTTATTTTAAATGACACACACTTCATTTTATGCTGTATCTGGTCAATTATGATTTGTCTGGAAATAGTCCTTCATTGCAACATGGAAAAAAGAGAAAGGGCCTTATATATATCCTCCTTTATATGCTGTCTTCCTGGCTAGCTGAGATTCTTCTCACATAACACTGGTCTACAATTTTTGAGAAGTCTTCTGCTTCAGAGATAAAATGTGCTATTTATTATGTATTTTGATGTGCTGAATTCAAATATGACCATTAAAACAACTGATTGGCTACTGTTTCTAAGATATTTAAGTTTTTACATTTTATGTCTATGTATATTGTATAGATAGTAGAGTTTTAATCATAAATTGTAAACCTAGGTCTTTTCATGTGTTTATGGTTGCTTTACATGATAATATTTCACCTGTCCTGTTTATGTAACACTTTAAAAATCAGCAAAAGGATTATATAAATAAAATTTATTATGAAACAAAAGGCAAAAAACTATTCTGTACATAGTTTAGTCCTATTCAGTGTCTACTCGGCACTTCTTGGCTTGTCTCTTGTATTCATTAAATGGAGCATCTCTTGTCACTGTCCAGCAATAGTCTGCAAGCATTGATGGGCGCCATTTGCCCTGATAGCATTTCTCCATTGTTGCAATATCCTGGTGAAATCGCTCGCCATGCTCGTCGCTCACTGCTCCGCAGTTCGGTGGAAAAAAATCTAGATGAGAGCGCAAAAAATGTATCTTTAGTGACATGTTGCAACCAAGGCTTTTGTATGCCTTGAGGAGGTTTTCCACCAACAACCTGTAGTTGTCTGCCTTGTTGTTTCCGAGAAAATTTATTGCCACTAACTGGAAGGCTTTCCATGCCGTCTTTTCCTTGCCACGCAGTGCATGGTCAAATGCATCATCTCGAAGAAGTTCACGAATCTGAGGACCAACAAAGACACCTTCCTTTATCTTAGCTTCACTTAACCTTGGAAATTTTCCACGGAGGTACTTGAAAGCTGCTTGTGTTTTGTCAATGGCCTTGACAAAGTTCTTCATCAGACCCAGCTTGATGTGTAAGGGTGGTAACAAAATCTTCCTTGATTCAACAAGTGGTGGATGCTGAACACTTTTCCTCCCAGGCTCCAATGACTGTCAGAGTGGCCAAACTTTCTTGATGTAGTGGGAATCTCTTGCACGACTATCCCATTCGCAGAGAAAACAGCAGTACTTTGGGTATCCAGTCTGCACACCAAGCAAGAGAGCAACAACCTTCAAATCGCCACAAAGCTGCCACTGATGTTGGTCATAGTTTATGCACCTCAAAAGTTGTTTCATGTTGTCATAGGTTTCCTTCATATGGACTGCATGACCAACTGGAATTGATGGCAAAACATTGCCATTATGCAGTAAAACAGCTTTAAGACTCGTCTTCAATGAATCAATGAACAGTCTCCACTCATCTGGATCGTGAACGATGTTGAGGGCTGCCATCACACCATTGATGTTGTTGCAGGCTACAAGATCACCTTCCATGAAGAAGAATGGGACAAGATCCTTTTGACTGTCACAGAACATGGAAACCCTAACATCACCTGCCAGGAGATTCCACTGCTGTAGTCTGGAGCCCAACAGCTCTGCCTTACTCTTGGGTAGTTCCAAATCCCTGACAAGGTCATTCAGTTCACCTTGTGTTATGAGGTGTGGTTCAGAGGAGGAGGATGGGAGAAAATGTGGGTCCTGTGACATTGATGGTTCAGGACCAGAAGTTTCATCCTCTTCCTCTTCCTCAAGTGAGAATGATTCTGGTGCATCAGGAACCGGCAGTCCTTCTCCGTGGGGTACTGGGCGTATAGCTGATGGAATGTTTGGTTAATGCACAGTCCACTTTTTCTTCTTTGAAACACCTTTCCCAACTGGAGGCACCATGCAGAAGTAACAATTGCTGGTATGATCTGTTGGCTCTCTCCAAATCATTGGCACTGCAAAAGGCATAGATTTCCTTTTCCTGTTCAACCACTGGCAAAGATTTGTTGCACAAATGTTGCAGCATATGTGTGGGGCCCTCCTCTTGTCCTGATTTCCAATTTTGCAGCCAAAATAAAGGTGATAGGCTTTCTTAACCATAGTGGTTATACTGCGCTTTTGTGATGCAAAAGTCACTTCACCACAAACATAGCAGAAGTTATCTGCACTGTTCACACAAGTACGAGGCATCTCTGCTCACTTTGGCTAAACAGAAATGTGTCCCTTTGCAAAATCAAACACTGACAAATAAGAGAGCACGACACTGTATGATTTCTAGAGCTGATATAGGGCAATTTGTTCAGCAGAGTGATGTAAGCTTCGTTATGATTGCATCATCCATGACTTCATGATGCAATTCATATCATGTATGACGCAATATCAGCTTCAGATTGCATCATTCATTGTTTTGCCTAAAAAGCAAGTACTGTCCAAACCCAGTCATAGATTTATTCATAGATCCAGTCAAAGATGTATTTTAGTCATTTCTGGTTTAAATTGAGATCCCTTCCCTTGATAACTCACTTATCCTCCGCCATTCCCAAGTCAAGGGTCGTATATACTGACACAATAGCATATCTTGAAAACTAGAGCCAATCAACAATTTTAAGCACCATTTTCGTTCTCAGTGACCCAGAATTAGTAAAGTTTGACGACATTTATTTCAGAAGCATTTTGGCTGTAGAGCAGTGTAATAGGTCTAGGAATCTCCAAGCTCAACTAGCAATAGGACCACAATACAAGTATTTCCAAAACCTGCAAAGAGTGAAAGGTACTTTCTTGAGTATTAATATATGTGGCTTACTTGACTCTTTACTATTCTTATTAAGGCAGATGCTTACTCCATGTAAATTAGTGTAATTCTACTGACTCCAAAGAAATTATGTCATTTTACACCAGCTAACAATCTGGCCTGTTGTGTTGTGAAGAATGCACCCAAGACTCTGATCTTCTTGCTCTGTTTTCAAACCACTGGGTTGTGAGGGGAATTTATTAATTTCCACCAGATGGGATGGAGAGAATTCTCTGAGAGGCATTTGAAACTGTTTTCTTCAGAACCTTTCCTTGGTTAAATTTTTTTTTGAGGAGGGAAATGAAAATAAAAATAAAAATCCATCTACCCCAGCCCCAAGTTCTATTTGCCCTCTGCTCCATCTGGGCTCTGTTAGCTCCAATGCACTATTAGTGTAATCAGCTGAGCACAGCGCGTTTCAGAATTCTTTGCCAGTCAGTCTCAGAACAAACACTATAATGGGAAATGATGTCATAAAATAATTTCCTGAAGGTGTATTATGTAAGAAACAGGAAGCAAGCTGTCATTGTTGCCCATATTTCAAAGTAGACTCATTCTATTACAATGCAGCTCACAATTTTTGATGGCTGAACAATAGTGTTGAATTCATTATAAGTTAAAACCTGTAACTGATATCAGGAGCACTATGAAACAGAGCTTTATGATTTAGTTTTAAATGGCCTATTATTAAGCTCAATAATCAATGTCATCTGAGTGGTCCACTCAGCGTTTGTTATAAGTATCATATACTTGGCTTTGTAATCAAATTCACTAACGGACAGCCAATAGTACAACCATGTATGATGAAAATATATCATTCATATGGTATACTTGAATAAACTTGGGAAAGGAAAGTTAATATTCACTGACAGAGTTTCAACTGGCTTTAAAAGCAGCCTTGTCACCATATTTATTTCCTTTAGTGCGGTCTACTGAACTGAACTTTGCAAGAGTCTATTCTGCATGTGCTAGGGCCAGCCTTAGGGGAAATCGTGCCCATAGGTGAATGGGAAGGGGGGAGCTCCCTTTATAGTGTCCCCTCCCCCTGCAGCTGGGGAGCGATGGGGGCAAGACGGCGGGGGTGAGGAGCTTCTTGCAGCCAGGGGAGATTCCCAAAGGTGGGTTTGACCTGGCCCTAGGAGTGGCCCATGCAGGGGTAGATGAAGTCAGGTCCCACTCCAACCCAACCAGAACTAGCATCTGGAGCCCAGTGCACAGTAGGAGCACTGGCTAGGATGCCCCCAACCCTGCCCCTCCCTGGCTCCGGGCCCAGCGCTCGAAGGTTAAAGGGGCCTTCGGTTGGCTTTACGTGTGGGAAGGGGGTTGACCACAGCACCCCCGTGACTATGCCATCCTGGGCGGTCACCAATGTCGCCCACCCATAAGGACAGCCCTGGCATGTGCATTTTGTGCTTCCCTGACTTACACACACATGCATGCACTCATTCTAATGTGAATATTGGTGTAGCTATTTGCACATGCACAAGTGAGAATCTGGGCAAACATCAGACACTTGTAACTGGCACGTAATTCAGCACTCACACAAACATTTGGCCCAACATTAAACACTTAAACTCCCTCCCCCACTGAAGTCACTGGCAAAACTCTATAAGAGTTTAGAGTATGCAAGGAATACAAATGAGTCCTATATGAAGACGTATTGCTATACAGAGGAAACATGTCAACAACTGAAGGGGTATCCTAGAAGAATCACCAAGATACCAAAGAAAAGTCAATGCTTCTTTTTGCTAATAAGAAAGTCTCTATTTCTTGACACTAATTCTTACTATATCCTTCGCCTTAGCCTATGCCACACCATTATATTGAATGAATTTAACCTTCTTACACTAGATTCCTCCGCTACAGGATCTGACTGTTCACTGTAAATACTGAGAGCATGGTTAAATACAACACTGTATTTTACATATAAATTCAGTAATTCATTTTAGCCTCAACTAAAAATAAATTTTAAAAAAAGCTGCAAGTTCCTGGTACTCAGAGAGCCTTCTGCAAGTGGTAAGTATCCCCATTTTACAGATAGGGAAACTAAGGCATAACGCCTTAAAATGACTTGGCCTACACGTAGGATGACTCTGGGAGAACATGGAGCAGAACCCAGATCTTTTGATTCCTTTTCTTGTGATTAAAACACTCGAAATTGCCTCTGATGCACTATAAGCGTCTGTAAACAATAAAGGAGACATGGCCCCTTCCTCCAGTAGCTTAAGTCTAGTACAAATGAAGACAAAATAATTCAAAATGCCAAAAGCATTCTCAGTACCCACTAAAGCATTACACTGTGAAATCCTTACCTTGCATAGTACATTTATACTCATATGGCCCTATGGAAATCAATGGTACTCTTGGAGAAGTAAGGTGTTATTCATTGTAATGAATTCATAATTTGACCTTAAATAACTAAGAATACCAGTAAGGCAGCTGGTATTTGGTGGCCCTGACCAGTATTGTTTCACTGTTAACTTGTGTTCCCCCTAGCGCTTTGTTGTATGCAGCCGTTGTCTCGTGTCTGACTAAGCTGTAAATCTCCTTTAAAATGTTTGGGATAGGAACCCACTTTTTCGTCTGTGTTTGTACAGTTCCTAGCACATTGGGCCTGGGCTCTGCCCAGGAATAGATGGCTGCAACATGCCTGAGGGATGAGTCACTGCAGGCTCTGCTTGAGGGAGGAGTTGGTGGAGCTGAGTTGTTGCAGTCCGGGTCCAGCAGCAGGCTTGCCTCATATCTGGCAATTTTCAAGCCAAAGCAATTTTGCTAGCTAAAGCTAAAGCTGTAGGAGAATAAAAATATGACTTAAAAAGAATCTGGTTGCCACTTTAAACTATGGGGAGACTATCATTTGTCCCTAATACTTTCAGGTACATTACCTCTAAATATCTGTCAGGGTTCTCTCCCCACTCTGAACTCTGGGGTACAGATGTGGGGACCCACATGAAAGACCCCCTAAGCTTATTTCTACCAGCTCCAGTTAAAAACTTCCCCAAGGCACAAATCCTTTCCTTGTCCTTGGATGGTATTGCTGCCACCACCAAGTGATTTAGATAAAAAATCAGGAAAAGGGTCACTTGGAGTCCCTAGTTCCCCAAAATATTCCCCCAAGCCCCTTCACCCCCTTTCCTGGGGAGGCTTGAGAATAATGAGAGTACCAACCAGACCCTTTGTCTCTAGGACACTGAAAATCAATCAGGTTCTTAAAGGAAGAACTTTATTTAAAGAAAAAGTTAAAGAATCACACCTGCAAAAATCAGGATGGAAGGTAACTTTATAGGATAATAAAAAGATTTAAAACACAGAGGATTCCCCTCTGGGCTCAGTTTCAAAGTTACAAAAAAACAGAAATAAAACTCCCTCTTAGCATAGGGAAAATTCACAAGCTAAAACAAAAGATAATCTAATGCATTTCCTTGCCCTTACTTACAATTTTTGTAATCTTAGATAGATCATTTCAGGTATGATTTCAGGAGATGTTTTTCCTGCCTGGTCTCTCTCTCCATCCAGAGAGGGAACAACAAAAAGAGCACAAACAAAACCTCCCCCCCTCAGATGTGAAAGTATCTTCTTTCCTTATTTGTCCTTTTGGTCAGGTGCCAACCAGGTTATTTGAGCTTCTTAACCCCTTACAGATAAAGATTCAGTACAGCTGCTCAGGAGGGATTTTATGTTACCCTTAGCTGTATGTTTATGACAATATCAAAATACTTAATCCAACTGTAATTACCTTTTCATTATAATAGCCTGTATTTTTCAGAATTTGAGTAGAAGTGACTAGACACCATTTCAATGATGGAAAACCTGTAAAAGTCTACACCACCACACTTGACAATTAAACAAATTTTTTTTATGTGTAGAATAGCTACCAAATATAGCCAGACTGTAATAGTATGTTATTGGTAGTATATCAATTTTAAATAATATACACACGAGAGAAATGGGACAATTTCATTGAAACAATATCTTGATTTTTGTCAAAGAAAACGATGAATGAAAGGAAACATTTGAATTACTGGACAGGGAAGAATTTGAACTGTCTATAAAATTGGTATGTATTATGTATGGAATTGGAATGTGTTAATATTTTATCTGTTTAGAATTGGCTCCTCCTCTCTAGTTTCTTTCATATTCCACACGTGACTGTCACACTAAAGGGATTTTTTGTTTTCTTAGGTAAATTATTTACATATCTCTGAGCAAGCTGGATGATAATAGCAAATTAACTAGCTCAAATAGAAACTAAAATTAAGTTATTAATCATGAGGATTGAATTGACTCGTGTTTTGTCAGATTCTTGGTCTCTTTTTAAATTCAAGATATACTTTCTATATTGAGAAATACAGGAAAATATTTGATCATCCAAACTTTGCTTTCAAAGATGAGATACCAGTGCTGTTATAAAATAGTTAGGAACTGCAAGAGCATTCTGTGTAATGCAGTGTTTCTTAAACTGGGGTCGCCACTTGTGTAGGGAAAGCCCCTGGCAGGCCAGACCAGTTTGTTTACCTGCCCCGTCCGCAGGTCCGGCCGATCACGGCTCCCACTGGCCGCGGTTCCCTGCTGCAGTTTGAGAAACACTGGTGTAATGACATGCACACGCACAAATCATAAGAACATGAGAACGGCCATACCGGGTCAGACCAAAGGTCCATCCAGCCCAGTATCCTGTCTTCTGACAGTGGCCAATGCCAGGTGCCCCAGACGGAGTGGACCGAACAGGTAATGATCAAGTGATCTCTTTCCTGCCATCCATCTCCACCCTCTGACAAACAGAGGCTAGGGACACCATTCCTTACCCATCCTGGCTAATAGCCATTAATGGACTTAACCTCCATGAATTTATCTAGTTCTCTTATAAACCCTGTTATAATCCTCAGGCAAGGAGTTCCACAGGTTGACTGTGTGCTTTGTGAAGAAGTACTTCCTTTTATTTGTTTTAAACCTGCTGCCCATTAATTTCATTTGGTGACCCCTAGTTCTTATATTATGGGAACAAGTAAATAACTTTTCCTTATTCACTTTCTCCACACCGCTCATGATTTTATATACCTCTATCATCAAGGACCTCATGTTACTCCTAGCATTCTTATATCCGATACTGCCATGCAAGTAGATGCTCACTTAAACTGAATTAAGCTTTGCCCAGATCAGGCAAATTAATAAGAATCAGTTATTAAGGTCAATTAAATAACCATGAGTATGTTAAACACTTTTGAGGCCTATCAGCAGAGCATAACATCTCATCTGATAGTGTTGAAACTGGCTATACAATACAACTTCAAAAGCTATGTAGGTAAAAATTATGAAAAGCTTTCCATAATGCTGGCTGAAAAAAAATCAATGTATTCATACACATGCTGCATACTTTAAGTCTTTGTCTAGATTTAGAACTTCTGCTGCATAGAATATCATGCTTATAGGTGACCAAACTGCATCCTAAATATAGGGTCAGAATGTGGGAGACAGGGGCAGTGATATCTGGTAATACCAATGGAGTGTCAAGATAAAAAACTGAAAATGATCTTTTTTCATCATGATTCAATCCGTGTTCATATTTCATTTACACCTTTATATTTTCATTCCTGATTTGTTTCTAGATTTCTTATTTTCTTAATGTAATATCGTTATCCAATTTAAATCCTCCCTCTTTCTGGAGAGAATTGGGGGAACCAGTGTTCTTCCAAGAGAACCTAGCTGGCTCTCATTTCAAAATAAAACTAAAGACGCCCATCTTCATTTCTTAACTGTGCCTCATCAGTGGTACAGTAGTAAAGCTCCACGGCATGGGAAGTGTACTTTGCAAAATCAAACAATAATAAGAATAGCGATAATGACATATTGTTGCCCATGCCCTCTTTCTAATGATGTCACCATTGCTCGGGGGGTCAAATTCATCACAGTGTAACTCCATTGACGTCAATAGACTTAACACCAAAATGAGTGAGCCTGCACTATGGAAAGTAAGAATCAGTGGGATATTGACGGTAGTTAGGTGAGACTGGAAGCCTTACACTGAATGGGGCTAGTCAAAACTGAGATGTATAGCATTGCAGTCTAATCAAACCCAGCTGGGCATACAATAGACACAATAGAGTCAAATTTCTCTTTGCTTTCCGGAGCTTAAGCCAAGGAGAATGGAAAATCTCCTTAGTTTGACGTTCAAGTTACATGTAAAATGAACCTATGGGATTCAAACCTAAAAGGTCATTTTCATTCCATCTGTCCTGTTCTCCATGTTCTCCTCATTCTCCATTGTCTGGTCACAATGACACAGCCAGCTCTGTGCCAAAATGTTACTTTCTAACACTTATCTGTTTAATGTTTGTAATCTGCATTTTGTTTTGAAATAGGTTCATGCCTGGAACTGCTTGCTGCCTTTGGGATTCTGTTTCATACATTCTGTATTAAGGACCCAGATCCCCTCGTTAGCTGAGCTGTGTTTAGTGCAGGACTTGATAGCCTTAAGCCACCTTTATTCTCCTGTGATTCTGGAGCTTGCAGGGAAGAGCTTAGCAGCTGTGGATTGCCAAGGTGTAAGGGCACACTCCTTTATCTCAGCTAACCCCTCTATGCCAGGGGCCAGGAGAGATGGGGTAGAATAGAATGGGTTAGATTTTATTTTATGCCACTGCTTTGTGCCACTGGAATGGACCTGAGGATCCAGCCGAAGAAGGTTATTCTTTATGGCCTGGACATAAGTACAGCCTTATTTACTGCAGGATTAATATGACCCTCTTGCTTTTGAGTCTTTTACTGTCCTAAATAGTTTAGCAGGCTCCATCTAAGATGTACCTCAGAATTATTCACCTCAACCAAATGAGCCTTTATGTCCTTTATTCTTGGTGACAAGCAGTCTAATTTTTCTAAACTTTCCTTGAAATTAGAACTTTTACAGTCCTTCCTATTCTCCTCACAGGTCCAGGTTTGTGGGCATACTGCATCCCCTTGTGCCACTCCTATAGTGAAAATGGGACAGAATCTGATTCTAATCACCCCTCTACCTCCACTAGGCACAGCCCTGGTATGGAGGAGTCCACAGTAGGTGTGGAGTCAACATAGCTACATCACTTGCACCACAGCCCCAGCACAGAAGCAGGAAGTGTCAGGGGGAAGGAATGTTGTGAGTAGGAAGGAGGAGCCATCTGATCACATTGCGCTATGGCTATGCTCAGCTGGTGGACAGTATTTGAATGTATGCCCAAAACTTTCTAACCTGGGCTGAGGCAGAGAATCAGGGAGCCACAGTCCCACTCTCTACCTCTCTCTGCTGCAGAGAATCTGACCCAGAAGTTTTATGTTCTTCAGTCTCCTTCCATTGATGAGGACGGTGCATGAGCCATTGCACAGTTTTGCCGCTGAGTTCCTACTACAACTGGTAGTCCTGTCTAGAGTGCTATAATTGACCTTATTTTCTATTTAAAACATCTGCTAGTTATATATGCACCTTTTAAAGGAGATTAGAGAACATACAAGTCCCTTTAATATTGGTTTTATCTAAGACCTCTTTAGGAGAGAGAGAGACATCCAAAATCCTGTTTTTAAAAGGCTGTTTGTTTTTCCTATTCAGAGAGTGTTTTAATTTTAATATGTAGCTTCTCTATTTCTTTGATTGACAGTAGATTTGAAGTACTCATTGTGGAAAAGGTCAATGTTAAATAGTAGACTGGAAAACCAAAATCACTGAATAATAATATAAACATGAGACATGCTCATATAGCAGGCCTCCAGCCAGGAAGAATTAGACAGGTTCATTTGCAAATACACACCTCTACCCCGATATAACGCGACCCAATATAACACAAATTCTGATATAACGCGGTAAAGCAGTGCCCCGGGGGAGCGGGGCTGCGCACTCCGGCGGATCAAAGCAAGTTTGATATAACACGGTTTCACCTATAACGTGGTAAGATTTTTTGGCTCCCGAGGACAGCGTTATAGCTAGGTAGAGGTGTACTACGTAGCAGTTGAAAAAGTTTAATTTGTTTGGAGGATTTTTCTTCAGGGGTTCTTGTAATGGTTTCACCATTCTATTCTTATTTTTACACAGATCCTCAAATTGCTAAGGCAAAGATTATTTCAAAAAGTGAATTCTACATATTGGAGGCTTCTTGCAATCCAGTTAATGGTAGCTTATAAGTTGTTTTTGGAGTTTTGCTGAAATTTTCTTGCAAAATGATTAACACGGTTCAATAGGTCTGCCAGTTATAACAACTACCTGGAGCATAGCTACAAGCTGTTGTGAAGATATGCTGTAACTGTACCATAAGGGGGAGGCAGATGTGCGAAGACCTCTTATAAAAGCAAAGAGATTCTAAGGCACTTTGTATTCCACTAGTCCTCAATTAGCAGAGAAGCCCCTAGTGGACTGTTTCAGTTAGTTAGAGAGACAAGCTGGGTGAGGTAATACCTTTCATTGGACCAACTTCTACTGGTGAGAGAGACAAGCTTTCAAGCTACGCAGAGCTCTTATTCAGGTCTGGGAAAGATTTCAACCAGTGTAAATTAGAGCAGCCATTTAGCAGCCTATACAATGGACTGAAACATATCCCAGCCAGCCCCAGGATCAGCAGAGAAGTGACAATAGCCACTTTTCTCCCACCATTTCCTCAGCTGAGCCAAGCAGAGCAGCACTGGGGAACTAGCCCTTATTCTGTCACCAGTACATCTATTACACTGTATGTGAAGTGTTGTTTAATTTAGGATAGAGCTTTGGAAAACAAAGAGACTCAAAATTTTTATCAAATGTAGATTGAGAACTGTCGGTATGCTACATTTTGAATCTTTATGATTTCTTAACTGAACGTTTTCATACTTTTAAACACAGTTTTACAATAATCTTTTGTAACGGTAATGTTACCATATCATCATTAATTTTGAGCCAACTAAGCTTTATTCTGGAAATTTCCTAATTTTATTTTATGAGGAAGATCATACAGCATAGTATGAAAATATGATTATCAACAAATATTTATTTTCACACTATTTCATATATTCATAAGTGCATAAAATTTAGCAAACACATTCTTCTTATTAGTATTGGCTTTCTGCAGTGCTAGGGACTGCGTAAAAGTGCTAGGGACTGCGTAAAAGTATTTTTGTGATAGGCCTTCATGAACTGGAAGGAGTTTGTGTAGAAAACTTTATGCAGTTGGGATATAATTTTTTTAAGTACCTAAGTGACCTAGGTGCCTAAGTCCTGTTTTCAAAGTTGACTGATGCACTTATGCTCCCAAGCCCCATTGACTTTCAGTGATACTTGGGCTATGAAGTGCCTAACTCAATTAGGTGCTCTTGAAAATTTTCCCACAGGTGCATAACACTTAAACTCCTAGAAGACTGAGTTAGATAATGTACAATCTTTATGCTGTTGCACATTTTAGAACATGCTCCACTTGTGAAAGTTCCAGCCCTGTGGGTATCCTAAATCTCATGGAAGAGAGACCCTACTCCTGAAAAGATTTGAATTCCACTGAGTAGGCATTTTCTTTTGTCTTGCAAAAGAACCCATGGCTAAAATTATTAAATCCAGAGTTCTGACATGCAAAATTGAAGCTGTAGGCATTTGATAATTAATTATTTGTCCATTTATTTCTGAGTCATAAATAAACAGAGCTGATAAATAATACTTTAAATTTTATTTTTAATGTAAAAATCAAAATGAGGATGTGCATGAAATTTTAAAGAATGGGATTTTCAAACATGCTTGGCCTACTTCTGCACCCCCTGAAGTCAATAGGAGTTTTACCTCTGACTGGGGGAAAGGGGGTGGGGGCAGAGCTAGGCCAATACTAAGCAGTTTTGAAAAATCCCACCAGTGTCCAGTGCAACAAAGTTGTTTGTAAATGTCAATGACAACAAGTAAGTTAAAAACAAACACCCTTTGCACACCCATCCTAAAATTTCAACCAGGAATGCTTTTTTACTTCTTCAGTAGAGCTGGTTGTAACACAGATTTTCCATCCTGCAATAAAAGGTCTTAAATTGTGAAACAAAGCCAATATTTATTTATATATTTTAAATGAAATTCTGAAAATTAAAATGTTTCAGGTCCAGTGAAATGTTGATTTTGACCCTTTGGTTTTTTAAATATAAATCAAGTAAATTAAATGTTAATTCAATAGAAAATTAAGTAAATTTCTAAACAAAAAGTAATTTCAAAATGAAAATCAAAACTTTGTTCCAAAAATATTGAAATTTCCCGGTTTTCCAAGGTTGTCATTGAAATTTTATCAAAAGATATGAATTTTGTGAAAAAAATTGTTTTTGTTGACACAGCATTTTATGACAGAAAACTGTTTTGATGAACATTTTCTGACCAGCTCTATTTTTCAATCCCCTGACCTATGGAATGCACTTACCTCTAACTTTATAGAAAATTAAATCTGTACTTCAATTTTAATTGTAGTAATTTTGTTTGACAAACATTTGTACTCATCATTGAGAAACAAAATCTCAACACAACCTTAGCTAATAATGCCTCTAAAGTATTAACGTGCATGGGAAAGATTTGTTTGTTCATTAACCCTGGATGGAGCTATATAGTTGATTAAATAGTTATTTGATTGTTATTTAAGGGAGATGCAATTGTGAAAATATTATCTTTCCTTTGCCTAATAAGCATTCCGTGCTTTAATTAGAAAACATTCTATTAGCCTGAATTAGACATTAGCTACACAACATAACTTGTTGCTGGTTAAAAATTCTTTTTAGGACTAATCTGTTTTCCTTCCTTGTATCTTCACATATGTTTGTGTTTAGCTGAGGAAAGAAGAACATCGAAGAATGTAATTTATTTCACATTGAAGATTTATGAATGTGCTGATGCCAAGACATTTTTATTTAAGGAAATAAAAGTAGCAGCAACAAAGATAGCTGCTTCACTTCATTGATAGTGTTAAAATATATAGATATAGCTAATCTCTGTAATGTTATTTAATTAAAATAAACGGTTTGCTCCCGTTTTAATGTAGGAGTTGCAATTGTCAGACAAAGCAAAGCTAGTTTGCTTTTTGTATTCTACTTAGCTGTGCAAATGATTTTTGAAGTCATCTGCATGTAGATTAGAGAGGAACATTCTTAGCTGGATCAAACAGAACTCAAACTGGAACTTCACTCCCTCCTAGAACAGAAGTTTGACATTTAAGTTTTCCTCCCTACGCTTTTGTGTGCACACACATGCATGTATACTGGTCTAGGCTGGGACTAGAAAGAAGTATGAAATTAATGCACAGGAGAGGCTGATCTTGTGGCATTCCCAGTCTGAAAAGAAACAGGAAGTACCACGTTATAGCCAATCCCAAGCATTCAAAAATTTCATGAGGAAGGTGCCCCCAAAATCATGAGAATGTCTTAAAAAATGTCACAACATTCTAAAAATAATGCTGGATTTCCCCCCCCCCCCCCCCGCCTTCTGGTATTCAATCCTTAAGGGTTCATGTTCAGGCTGCTAAGCTGTTCTCCACAACCAAGAGACTTAGACAATTCCTGTTATTTTAAAAGAAAGCTGAGGTTCTCATGTAATCACATGACTCCAGGAGCTTGGGCTTTAAGAAAAGACACTAAATGACAGGAGAATTGTAATAAAATTTCAAACATTGGCAGTGCTGTATCAGAAATATTGTAAGAGCCTGATTTCAAGCCTAATTTTAAAGACCCAAGTAATTGCTTAACATAGATATGTTCTAACTAAAACATCCAAACTTCTGCAAGTTAAGCTTCAAAACACAAGCTCTGAAGAACCTGAAGACTCTGAAGAATTTTGGTTCTTCACTATCAGCAATTTAATTTTGAGGGTTTTCATATAAATAAAAGTAAATTTAAACTTGATGAACTTACAAATAACTTCTACTCTATTGCCATTCAAATAAGTCTTGACTTTGATAAGACTTAAATACATGCTTAAGTGCTTTAAAAAAATAGGGCTTAAGTGACCATATTAACATTTATTGGATAATATGAATGGCATATGAATGAATTACTTCTTTATCAGCATTGACAGTTTGTGGGTAAGAAGACTGTCACACTTAAGGTAGAACAGACATTGCAGAGATAAGAAGGGATTCAATATAAATGTGATCACAGGGCGTGGTAAGAAATATGGCTGGTCCCAAAATAAAATGAACATTTGTTCAGGTAATAATGGAGGGGTATGTGGAAAGAAGAGTTTAAGAATGCTTCCTAAGTTATTTTATTACCAGGGAACATTGGATCTGTTTTTGTTGTTAAATCAGGAAATGATGACATATAAGCAGCTGTGACTTCATTATGCAAAGTCAACACAGGATACTTTAAACAAGAGTTTTGATTTTTGTAATGACATTTGAATTTTCACTGCAAAGAATAACAATTTTTCAGATAATATGGAGGGAACAGCTCCTTACACAGAATACATACAGTGGGAAGATCTCAGCTCATGGAGCATTATGGATGACAACTATGAATGTTTTAAATTAATCATTAATCATATTCATATATAGTATCATAAATGCAATAATGAAGGAAAAAGACTTACCTTTTGCAAAATAAATAAAAAATAAAATAAAATTGCTACTCCTGAATTTGCAAATCAGATGCTCATATTTGCTTGTATTGATATGGGCTTCTGATTCTTACTGACATTGTCTCTCTAATGGTCAGATTTTTATTTTAAACATTGTGGGTGGGATTTTCAAAATACTCAGCATTGGCCTCCCTCTGTTTCCCATTGAAATCGACAGGAGTTTTACCATTGCCCTCAGCGGGAGCAGCATTAAGGTCAACAATACAAATCCCGCTCTGTGCTAATGCTTATTTTGGATTCCCATTACAGAATAACATTGCAGGATACAGTAATCATAGAGGACTGTTATTTATATAAATGAAACCTTTTTCTTGGAGACTGAAATCAAGCTGATGTGGCTTTTTGCACTATAGAGGTCAAATTAGTGTAATTGTATTAATTTTATTTGGTGGTTTCAGGATCACATCTGACAATCAAATTTATGTTAGTTGAACTCTACCAACTTGTTCTTTTTTTCAAAGAACACATGCAATTATTACTTTGCTCTCAGGGCACATGTTAAACAAACATATACCAGGTTAATCCTGCAATAATATAGTTAGTTTGTATTTCCAAAGAACAGTGATGTCATAGACATCTGTGCTGAATAGAATCCCAAGTCTCAGCTGTGAACTCCTCCGATGCGATTACTGGGAAAGCCTCAGAGTTATGACACCAACATGTGGAATTTAATGGATGACTTATTTATATGTTGTTTTTTCACCCTATAAGTGATAATGTATTAAATAAGGAAAAACTACAAATTCAAAACAGATTTGCCTGAAGACACAATCCTAACCTCCTTATAAAAAGATGTAGTGGCCCTCTGTGGACTTTAAATACATATATACTTATAAAGCACATTGTAAGAACAATTAAATGAAGAGATACAAATAAAGCACTGGCCTTTATAGGCATGTAATTCTGAAGGTCAGGAATGTTATGTGTTGTTAAAATAGTTATTGTTGATTTATCTAGAGATAAGGGGATCGGCACATGTAATTCACATAAATCCTTGATCTGACTGCGTGTTGATATTGGATTAGGAATATCCAGTCTGCACCTCTGCTTCTCTACTGCTACCCACTTCAGCATTGGAAGACTGAAGTCTATGGGAGCTACAGGTGCCTAGGGTCATGATTCCAAGTTAAATGTTAATGTCTCGTTTGACACACATGCCCCTCTGGTGGGCACCCTCTCACTATTTCAGGTTTCCTAACTGGCACTTCTCTTGAGCAGAGACCTGTCTCTCTCTCTCTCTCTCCAGACCAGGCGCTTAGACTTGCAGTTGTTCTTCTGCACTTCACTGTGATTTCCTCAACAAGTGTGACCAGGGTCCAGAATCTGTGATTTTCTCTTTCTCCAGTGGCTACCCCAGTGTACATCCAAATAGCCTTCACGGGGAAAATAAATTTATTCTTAGGGCAAAAGCATTACAGAGGAAAACACATAAAAACATTAAATGCACCTACACACATGCTAAAAGCTTACCTGAGTTCACCCCCATTCCAATATAGGGCTCAGGTGTGTGTACATCTTTCAAACGCTTCAATGGGGTTTTCTCTCTTGGTTACAAGTTTATGTCAGGATTCAGATAAAGAACAACCTTGGGATAGTTCACCTATTTCCTTATACAGTTTGGGCCTTTATCTATTACAGGAGGCCAAAGATCAATCACCAGTCAATAGCCCTCTCTTCAGGGCAACTGCTTCAGAGCTTGTGTTTTTGCATAACCAGTGATGGGAAATTTGCATTACCCTCCTCCCCGGGATTCCCCAAGAAACCACCTCAGTACGCCAAGGGCCCGAAAACACATTTAACACTTATTATCACAAAGACCAGGTCTGTATGGCACATTTTAATGCAATAGTATTTTGAATTCTGCACACTTTCCAGGTCTCACATCTGTCACACAGGCCATCAATCTTTAAATATGGTAGTATAAAGAAGAATGTAAAGTTCAAAGATATGGGAATGATAAAGCAAAGGGAAACCAAAAAGCTCAGGCCCAATTGGGTGTACCATGAATGGATTACAAAATGGGCCATCTCAATTGCAGTTCAGCATGAATTAGGTCACACAGGTATGTCTCTGAGTGGCATTCAACGTAGAATTGAGGTGTACCATTTTAATCAGTTAGATTGTTTTGAACTTTTGCATTTGTTTTTTAATGCAGCAGAATATACTATTACAAGGATGGGCAAGCATACCGATGCAGACACATGGGGCCAGATTTGTAAAGGTATTTTGGCACTTAGATATGCAGATAGGCATCTAATGGGATTTTAAACCTGCTTAGGTGCTTTTACGAAAATCCCTTTAGGAGCCTATCTGCATCATTAGACACCTATATACCTTTAAAAATCTAGCTCTTAGTCCTTAGCAAAATTGCCTGGAGCCCCAAAGGAGGAGAAACAAAACTAAGCCAGTTGTGTGCCGGTTCTAAGAGCCATCCTGCTAGTTCAGGAAAGAATGGCTCAGAGTGGCCAGGCGAGTAAAAGAGGGACGAATGATGGGACTTTAAAGAAAGAGAAGCATGAGGGCACATTGTGCCAGCCTTCCAAAGGCCTGTACAAGTTCCCCAAGTGGATTTGGCATGCCAGTGGGTGTGATAGCTGTTAGGTCCCTTATAATGCTCAGTCTGGTGTGGATATAAACCCTAATCTGTGACCCATCACACACCTATCCCCTGTATACCTGCACAGCACAGGGTGGAATTTTGCCCCATAGTACTCTAGCTCTTTTCATGCCAAGGCTCAAGAATTTGTTTTATGCCACAACAAAACCAAAAGAAAGAAGCCAATTAAACTGCTGGCCAGGTAACTTCCACCAGATTTTTGGAGTACACTACACATTTATATTAAAGGCTAACACCCAGATCCTGAAACTTGTCCCCTTGTGTCATTAATTTCAGTGGGGGCCTGCACAGGTGTGGGAGTCTTGTTCACATGACAGTATTGGGACCTTGATTAGGAATAAAACTGAAGACTGGGTACAACTCCTACTATTTGTTCAGTTTTACATGGATTCAGTTAACTTGTTTCCTCTAAAAGCAACACTCTATAAATTTCCATTTTGTCTTAAGTATTTGGAAATTTAGTTAATCTGCTACAGAAATCTCAGCTCGGAGATGTGGAAGTAGGAATGCCATGCATCTCTAATGAGTGTTCCTGTATGGTTTCTTTACAAATCTTCACAAAAGTCTGTTTAGATTAAGACTTTAATTCAAAGCACACCTGACATTTATGTAATTCACTATGGACTTTGGATTAGGCCCTTTGTAACAAAACAACAACTGTGTCCACATAGCATCAGCTTTAGAGCTTTGGAATCAACTGCTTTAAAAAGGTCACCTAACACCTGATAGATCACCCTCCCTGCCCTTTCAGACCTTGGCCCCTCTGCCAAGCTGTGCTAATCCTGACATAGATAGACAGGGCCTGGTTCTCCATTGACTTGTGTGGTCATTTACACCAGAGCACGTCGTTCTGATCTGGTAGCATTTTATGCCCACTTTGTAATCATTTTGCCCTGGTGTAAATAACTGTGAGCAGGGCAGTGAAGAACCAAGCCTTTATTCATAAGAAATGGGACTAATTACAATATGTTTCACATGCACGACTGAGCCATAAGAGGGCACCAATCTTCAATCCTTTGGCCAGAGATGTACCCAAACCAACCCCCCGGATATATAGCTGGGTTCAGATAAAAATTAATCATTCAAACTCTCTCCTTAACAAACCACATCTGGGAAATTTTCAGATTCAGATCTAGATTTCAATTCCCTAAATTTGGGATTGTTTGAATTAGATTCTGGCATTTTAACAAAGGTGTCACTCGTGTGTAAATCAAGCATGTGCCTAAGTATTTGCAGGAATGGTGTGTTGGTTTGCCTCTACTCTGAACCTAGATGGATTTTGAGCGGGGAATATAGGCAAAAAGAGATCTAGATCTTATTGCAAACCCCTGAGCCATTCAGCACTTTTGGCCCACAGTAATTTTTTTTTATGGCTCTGTCATAAACCTAGGAATATGCTAATTGATGAATGAACTGCTGGTATAACATTATAAAGAGCAATAAGACTCTTTCAGGCATTTTTGGAAAGGATGTTTCTAGATAATTCGATCAATTTGTTAGGTTTCATTGCTGTTAAACAAAACAATAGGACTTTTGATAGGTTATTGTTGCAGAGCTTTCATTAATTTTATTTAAAACAAAAGGCAATTCGTTTACATTTTATGTAGAATTTTGTGATCACTCAGCCAGATAAAATGGTACCAATAAAACGTTCATGGTGGCCAGAAAAAAAATCAAGATCTAATTTGCACAACACATTCCATAGTGAATGGCTATTAAATTTTGAAACTTAATATATGGAATTACTGTTACAAGGGGGATGCATATAAGTGCTGTAATAGACACTTACTAGCTGCCTTCCTATAGTGAAGAAATGTTATTGAATCAGCTTTGAGCCTACAGGCTCAGTGTCAAACCAGAAACATCTGCTCAGATGCTGTTGAAGCACTAGTCAAAACTAACAAGTTTTAGCTGGAGAAAATATAAGAATATAATGGTAGGGAATAGTTCCAAAAACCTAAGCTTGTGTAAATTTTCAAAAAGACCCCCAAATGGGGGAGAGATGGGAAAGGAGTAGATTGTATTCCACTCACTTTTCTTCATTGCTTATGTTTCAACATCTTTGCTTTCCTAGGTGGCTGTTCTAATACCATATAGCTCCAGTATCCAAAGGACTTCATTAGAGATTCATACTGAATTTCCTGTTTACATGTAATTAGGCTTGGCAGAAATTCATTTTTTTTTATAATATTGACGGATAATAATATTTATGTTTATTTTTAAGCTTTTTTATTTTTAATCAATTTAAATTCACAGTGGTGTAAAATCATAGGTTTTAAGGATTTTTTATTTTTTTCTATTTAAATTTCCACAGTTGCAGGAAATTGGGGGTGGTGGGGTCTGTCAATTATTTCATGACAGTAGACATTGGGATTCAAAAAGTTAAAGCTTTATAACCATTAAAACACAAATTGTCAACATCACATGTCAAAAATATACAGAGTAAATATCCTTAAATCAAACTATAGTTCTCAAAGAGCTTTTTTCTTACTTTGCCTCTCTGTAAATTTTTGTCATCATCAGTGGAAATATTTTTTGAGTACGCACATTGACATTGACATTTACTGATCAAAATCTCATCTTTCCAAGCCTGCACTTTGCTACGAACTGTAAGATCAAGGACCCTATGGGATAGGGGTTCATTACAAAACAGATCCCAAAGTCTTGCAGCAGTTACTTGGCTAACATTGTGGTTTGTGGTTGCTGGGATACAGTTGCTTTAATGAAAACACAGTCCTACCTTATACAGAAATTATTCTTCTGCATGCTGCTACCAAAAAGAAAGAAAGAAAGAAAGAAAGAAAGAAAGAAAGAAAGAAAGAAAAAGAAAAAAAAGTCTTGTATTTTAGTAGACCTAATGATGTTCAAACTCCGTCATGCATGGCACGTGACATCACACAGTGGTGTTGATTTTTTTATTTTGTTTTTAAAAACAGATTCATGTGGGGAAAAAAGACACCTTAATCAAAACAAGAGTTTCGAGTCATCCTGGGCTTGTGGTGCTATCTCTAGCTTCATATACTCCATTTTTTGTGGCTTATGATGTTTCTAGACAATCTCTGGCAGTATTATAGTTATGTAATTCAAAGCTATCTTTCCTTTATCAGGTATCAGAGGGGTAGCCGTGTTAGTCTGGATCTATAAAAAGCAACAGAGAGTCCTGTGGCACCTTTAAGACTAACAGATGTATTGGAGCATAAGCTTTTGTGGGTGAATACCCACTTCGTCAGACGCTTGCATCCAATACATCTGTTAGTCTTAAAGGTGCCACAGGACTCTCTGCTGCTTTCCTTTATCAGTTCTGCTATGGAATAGTACTACTGAATCTTTCTTCTGCACACAAAATGTCCAGATAAAAACATGGTTGGCATCTCAGTTTGATCCAGGTCTTTTCCATAGATGACTGTTACAAGTGGTTTATGCTCTGTTACCAGTGTAGATGAATCTAATCTACATGGATATCTGTAAAAGTTCTCACATGCCCATTTACTTGCCAGTCACTCCTTTTTCAATCTGTGCATATCATTGTTTTATTTCTTCTGTGAGGGTCTGAGAACAAAATGAAACTGGCTTCTACTCAGAGCCTTGTTGTTGCAACTATACACCACCCAGATCATAGCTGCTTGTATCTGCATTGACCATTGTGGGTTTGTTCACATCATTGTACACCTCTACCCCGATATAACATGAATTCTGATATAACGCGGTAAAGCAGTGCTCCAGGGGGGCGGGGCTGCACGCTCCGGCGGATCAAAGCAAGTTCAATATAATACGGTTTCACCTATAATGCGGTAAGATTTTTTGGCTCCCGAGGACAGCGTTATATCGGGGTACTTGAAAACAGGAGCTGTTGGAATCATTTCTTTTACCTTTTTCACAATAACACACTTCAATGATAAAAGGCTACAGATTGCTACTACCAGATTTTTCCCAGGAACATATTTAGCAATTGGGTGAAATCACATTGGGAAAGTCCAGACTGGAGATTCAGGTCCATCACTAAAAATAATTCACTCACTCATGTGCTGAGCACCCGTTTGGAGGTGCTTGTAGGCTTATAAGCACCAGGAAGCTAGCATTCAACTATCGTCTATGAATACTGCAGGCTAAGTATGCTTTTTTATACTGATGCATGAACCAATATACCCATAAAGGTGTTTAAAAGTTAAGGTAGTCCTTAGTATATAGTCCCCTATTTTTGCTACTTTTTGCGGTCTGCTGGTTTTCCCTGTATCACTGGTGGCCAGTGCCTGTCTCGAGGTGAAATTTCCTAGAGGGATTGCCTTAAGTGACTGCTCCAGGATAGGTGTTTCCCTAATTGTTCCTTGCAAGAAGTTAGTGACTGTCTTCCCTTCAAGGATGTATTTCAGTGACTTGACTTAAAAATAGTCTACATTCAATCGGTCTATTTAAAACTAGGATTTATTAAGATTTTGTGCTGATCTTCACAACTATGCTTTGGAATTTTAACTGGCTCCGTTCAAGGCATCACCATGAAACCAGTTCACTCTTCTGTTAAGGCTTCTTCACAATACTGAGCCCCACAGAAGCCAGATGAATCAATTAACTGATCAGGCACATCCTCCCTGGCAGATACTCAAACAATTCTTAGACTTTGGTTCCTGCTCTATCCAAGGTAAATTCCCATTCCTGCTTTTGCTTCCTTCCATTGCAAGTAAGGACATTATTTTCCTTTGAAATGAAAGGAAAACAGTAGTGGCGAGTACAGCTGGTTGGAAAAAAAGTGTTTTTGTTTCCTGTGGAAAATTATGACAGATATACATTTGTTTTCAATGATATTTTCCATTCATTTTCGGGGGGAGGGGGGAACAATTTTCAGCTGAAGACCCCAAAATTTGTATTTGGAAGTGCTGCTGTGGTGACTCAGAGTGTTTCATTCCCCCAGTCTCCTCTATGGGCTGGCTTCCTGATTACTTCTCCCATGATGCACCATGATCTCCCCTCTTGGTGAGCCACCACAGTGCATCATGGGAGTCCCTGGCTGCAGTGACTCATGGGGGATATAGTCTGTTTTAGGATTCTGGCCCAAAGAGACTAACAAGGGCATAAGGTAGCTGAACTATAACTTTACTGAGGCACAGGGACAGCATTTTCAAATGTGTTTCAGTTTTCACATAGAAACAGAAAACTTTTTGGTTTCCAGGTGTTTGGCTTTTTAATGAAAACTCAAAATTTTCCACAGAACACAACACAGACATCTATGAAAAATTCTGTTAAATCAAAAAGCCATTTTCTTTCAACAAACAGTTGTAAATGAAGATTTTTGACCAGCCCTAGGGGCACAAGCCCAAAATAGGTAGTGGAGTTTGCAGGATGCAAGCATCTTTTCCCCCTTCCCTTAAAGGCAGGTCAGTCTCACAGTTAAAAACTGAGATATTGTGGTTGAGAATTGTTAAATGGAAGCATTTTGCTTGGGGATAAGGGAAGCTGAGTGGAAAATGGGAAGTGCCTTCTTCCTTCTCCCAACCATCTCCTTTCAGAAGGAAAAATGCAAACATTTTCCAGTAAAGGGCAGGGCCATAGATAACAGTATTTATCCCCTTGTGTTCTCTTCTAGTCCCATCCTCTCCTCCTCCAATCTCACTCTTACTCTACCATACAGAGTCATCTATGATGTTATTCAGGGACTTCATTCCTTCCCTGCACTCAGCTATGCCAGCCCATTTTATCCCAATCCCAACTCAGCTCCCTCCAACCACACCCTCACTTGGTCACACACACACACACACACACACACACAGCCCTATTTCCCCAGGTTCAGCAGTTCCTCTTCTTTATACCCAGCTTCTCCACTGTTCAGAACCATTCTCACCTGGCAAAGCCAGGCTCAGAACACTTCTCCTGCGCGCGCGCACACACACACACCTCAGTACTTCCTTATTCCCTAGCCCAGAAACTCCCTCTTGATGCTGGATTGGAGAAGGAGGAGCACAGGAAGCAGGGAAGGATCATGGGAGCGGGAAGCCCTATGTTCCAATCTGTATGGCTAATCTAAACTAGCTTCATGGAAGCCTGTAGTCCCTGCTCTGCATCATTTCCCACTGCTGCTTGTAGGCCATGTGCTTCAGGGATTCTGAGCTGGAAGCTGCAGGGAGAGTGCAGGGAGCCCTATACTCAGCCTCATATAAACCTATATTTCTGCTGCCTGCAGTGATGTAGGGCCAGGAGTATTGTAGCTCTAGCCCCACCAGCAATACTCCATTCTGCAGTATATCAGCCACACTACACAGTTTCTATAGTGTAGTTGACGCTTGTAGTATTTTTGGTAAGTCCTAGGCCCATTAGCTCCTAATGACCAATGGCCCTTAGTAGGGTTGCCAACATTCTAGTCATAAGAACATAAGAATGGCCATACTTGGTCAGACCAAAGGTCCATCCAGCCCAGTATCCTGTCTACCGACAGTGGCCAATGCCAGGTGCCCCAGACGGAGTGAACCTAACAGGTAATGATCAAGTGATCTCTCTCCTGCCATCCATCTCCATCCTCTGACAAACAGAGGCAAGGGACACCATTCCTTACCCATCCTGGCTAATAGCCATTAATGGACTTAACCTCCATGAATTTATCTAGTTCTCTTTTAAACCCTGTTGTAGTCCTAGCCTTCACAACCTTCTCAGGCAAGGAGCTCCACAGGTTGACTCTGCGCTGTGTGAAGAAGAACTTCCTTGTATTTGTTTTTAACCTGCTGCCCATTAATTTCATTTGGTGGCCCCTAGTTCTTATATTATGGGAACAAGTAAATAACTTTTCCTTATTCACTTTCTCCACACCACTCATGATTTTATATACCTCTATCATGTTCCCCCTTAGTCTCCTCTTTTCCAAGCTGAAAAGTCCTAGCCTCTTTAATCTCTCCTCATATGGGACCCATTCCAAACCCCTAATCATTTTAGTTGCCCTTCTCTGAACCTTTTCTAGTGCCAGTATATCTTTTTTGAGATGAGGAGACCACATCTGTATACAGTATTCAAGATGTGGACGTACCATGGATTTATATAAGGGCAATAAGATATTCTCCGTCTTATTCTCTATTGCTTTTTTAATGATTCCTAACATCCTATTTGCTTTTTTGACTGCCGCTGCACACTGCGTGAACATCTTCAGAGAACTATCCACGATGACTCCAAGATCTCTTTCCTGATTAGTTGTAGCTAAATTAGCCCCCATCATATTGTATGTATAGTTGGGGTTATTTTTTCCAATGTGCATTACTTTACATTTATCCACATTAAATTTCATTTGCCATTTTGTTGCTCACTTAGTTTTGTGAGATCTTTTTGAAATTCTTCACAGTCTGCTTTGGTCTTAACTATCTTGAGCAGTTTAGTATCATCTGCAAACTTTGCCACCTCACTGTTTACCCCTTTCTCCAGATCATTTATGAATAAGTTGAATAGGATTGGTCCTAGGACTGACCCTTGGGGAACACCACTAGTTACCCCTCTCCATTCTGAAAATTTACCATTTATTCCTACCCTTTGTTCCCTGTCTTTTGACCAGATCTCAGTTCATGAAAGGATCTTCCCTCTTATCCTGTGACAACTTAATTTAAGTAAGAGCCTTTGGTGAGGGACCTTGTCAAAGGCTTTCTGGAAATCTAAGTACACTATGTCCACTGGATCCCGCTTGCCCACATGTTTGTTAACCCCTTCAGAGAACTCTAATAGATTAGTGAGATATGATTTCCATTTACAGAAACTATGTTGACTTTTGCCCAACAATTTATGTTCTTCTATGTGTCTGACAATTTTATTCTTTACTATTGTTTCAACTAATTTTCCCGGTACTGACGTTAGACTTACCGGTCTGTAATTGCCGGGATCATCTCTAGAGCCCTTTTTAAATATTGGCATTACATTAGCTATCTTCCAGTCATTGGGTACAGAAGCTGATTTAAAGGACAGGTTACAAACCATAGTTAATAGTGCCGCAATTTCACATTTGAATTCTTTCAGAAATCTTGGGTGAAAGCCATCTGATGTTTACTTCATTTGATTCTACATTTTCTTTCACATATAGTGCCACTCCCCCTCCCCCCCCACATCCTCAGCTGTGAAGACTGAAGCAAAGAATTCATTTAGTTTCTCCGCAATGACTTTATCGTCTTTAAGTGCTCCTTTTGTATCTCAATCATCCAGGGGCCTCACTGGTTGTTTAGCAGGCTTCCTGCTTCTGATGTACTTAAAAAACATTTTGTTATTACCTTTTGAGTTTTTGGCTAGCTGTTCTTCAAACTCCTTTTTGGCTTTTCTTATTAAATTTTTACACTTAATTTGGCAGTGTTTATGCTCCTTTCTATTTACCTCACTAGGATTTGAATTCCACTTTTTAAAAGATGCCTTTTTATCTCTCACTGCTTCTTTTACATGGTTGTTAAGCCACGGTGGCTCTTTTTTTAGTTCTGTTACTATGTTTTTTTAATTTGGGGAATACATTTAAGTTAAGCCTCTATTATGGTCTCTTTAAAAAGTGTCCATGCAGCTTGCAGGGATTTCACTCTAGTCACTGTACCTTTTAATTTCTGTTTAACTAACCTCCTCATTTTTGCATAGTTCCCCTTTCTGAAATTAAATGCCACAGTGTTGGGCTGCTGAGGTGTTCTTCCCACCACAGGACTGTTAAATGTTATTATATTATGGTCACTATTTCCAAGCGGTCCTGTTATAGTTACCTCTTGGACCAGATCTTGCGCTCCACTCAGGACTAAATCGACTATTGCCTCTCCCCTTGTGGGTTCCTGTACCAGCTGCTCCAAGAAGCAGTCATTTAAAGTATCGAAAAATTTTGTCTCTGCATTTCATCCTGAGGTGACATGTACCCAGTCAATATGGGGATAATTGAAATCCCCACTATTTTTGAGTTCTTTATTTTGATAGCCTCTCTAATCTCCCTTAGCATTTGATTGTCACTATCACTGTCCTGGTCAGGTGGTCGATAACAGATCCCTACTGTTATATTCTTATTAGAGCATGGAATTACTATCCATAGAGATTCTATGGAACATGTGGATTCATTTAAGATGTTTACTTCATTTGATTCTACATTTTCTTTCACATATAGTCCACTCCCCCTCCCCCCCACGACCTGTTCTGTCCTTCTGATATATTTTGTACCCTGGAATGATTGTGTTCCATTGATTGTCCTCACTCCATCAGGTTTTTGTGATGCCTATTATATCAATATCCTCCTTTAACACAAGGCACTCTAGTTCACCCATCTTATTACTTAGACTTCTAGCATTTGTGTACAAGCACTTTAAAAACTTATCACTGTTTATTTGTCTGCCCTTTTCTGATATGTCAGATTCTTTTTTATGTGAATGTTTCTCGTCCGATCTGGCCCATACTTTATCCTCTTCCATCCTCTGCTCCTGACTAAAACCTAGAGAATCTCTATCAATAGACTTTCCTCCAAGAGAAGTCTCTGTCCAATCCACGTGCTCCTCTGCAGCAATCGGCTTTCCCCCATCTCATAGTTTAAAAACTGCTCTGCAACCTTTTTAATGTTTAGTGCCAGCAGTCTGGTTCCACTTTGGTTTAGGTGGAGCCCATCCTTCCTGTATAGGCTCCCCCATCTCAAAAGTTTCCCCAGTTCCTAATAAATCTAAACCCCTCCTCCCTACACCATCATCTCATCCATGCATTGAGACTCTGAAGCTCTGCCTGCCGACCTGGCCCTGTGCATGGAACTGGGAGCATTTCTGAGAATGCCACCTTAGAGGTCCTGGATTTCTATCTCTTTCCTAGCAGCCTAAATTTGGCCTCCAGGACATCTCTCCTACCCTTCCCTATGTCATTCGTACCTACATGTACCATGACCACCGACTCCTCCCCAGCACTACACATAAGCCTCGAGAGATCCGCAACCTTTGCACCAGGGAGGTAAGTCACCATACGGTTCTCCCGGTCACCACAAACCCAGCTATCTATGTTTCTAATGATCGAATCTCCCATTACTAACACCTGCCTTTTCCTAATGACTGGAGTTCCCTCCCCCAGAGAGGTAACCTCTGTAGGAATGTGTTGCTCCCTAATCACAAGCCTTGAAGAACGGCAAACTGTTCCCTTGGCAATGAGGCAGGAGTGACCTTGTTCTGGGTCTATGTTTGGAAAACTTATTGGCTAACCTGACATCATTTTTGCAGCTGGTGTTCACGCGCTCAAGAGATGGGTTTGTAATTTCATGCTCATGTATACTGCCTGCCTTCTGAATGGGCAAGAATGTAACCACTCAGATAAGTTGTAAACAAAGTAAGGAGAAGAATAAAAACCCCAGGAAAAGTTTTCCTGGGAGGCTTTTTGCAAGAGGCTTGTAAAGCTCACTGGCTACCAACAAACCTGGTGTTCTGTTTCCTTTCCTGCGTCGTCACCACAGCTGGTGACCCCGACGTGATACCCCTCTACTCACCGGCTGGATACGCCGAGCGCGCCCGCGGCTGTTTGCCGCCCCTTATTCGTGAATATGGGGGGGAGACTTTCCAGTGCCCAGAAGGAGCACGCAAGAGAGTTACAAAAGATTATACGACAGCGATCATGTGTCGCTGTCCCGGTCGCTCATATTGAGGACCTTCTAAGGGAAATAGATCACCAGTGCCCCTGGTATCCAGACTGCGGGTCTTTACAGCTTTTTGATTGGATACGGATTGGGATCGCCTTGTATAGTGAACCCCGTGCCCCAGTTCAGCACCTGCTGCTCTGGCAGCGTTGTAAGGAGGCGCTGGAGGGGGTCGGCCCCGACAGCCCCAAGCCGGTCCCCCTTTTGCCCCCAGGTGATGGGCCACCCCCCTCCAGCCCGCAGCTGACCCTCCCTGCGCCGCCGTCCATGGCGGCACCCCCCTGCCTACCGGTCGGGCGGGGGGGGCGCTGACGCCGCGGCGGTGCAGCGAGCGCGCCAGGCCGGTCCCTTGACCGGCGCGGAATCCAGCTGTGGGCTCGAGGCGTTTCCCGTCTCTAGGCGGGATAATGGAAACGGGGGGCAGATAGTGGACTGGGAGGCTCTCCCCTACTCGGTTCTGCACGAGCTCCAGGGGATCATGGAAGGTGTGTCAAACAGTTACTCCTTGCTCCCCCAAGATTGGAAAGACATGTGTCGCATAGTGCTGTCTCCCGCGCAATACGTTGTGTGGGATAGCGAGTACCAGCGAGAGGCGCTTGCAGCAGCAGCACAAGGTGGGGGGGCCTATCTCGCGGAGCAGTTATATGGCACAGGGCAGTTTTCGAGCATCCCCCAGCAGGCGGAGGGCACGCCCCGGGCAGCTTATCCCTGGTGGTCTAGTGGTTAGGATTCGGCGCTCTCACCACCGCGGCCCGAGTCCGTGGGCGGATGATGGAGGGGGCTACATCTCAATCTGTGGGGCCGTGATTTATTAACGCAGTTAATTGCCACCATCCATATCGATGATTAGGCGTACGGCCCTCCCCCTCCGTTGGCTCACTGACGAGCCTGTATGGGTTGCACAGTGGCCGCTTCCTCTGGAAAAGCTGGAGGTTCTCCAGCACTTGGTTAACGACCAGCTATGGGCAGGGCATGTGGAGGAGTCCACTAGCCCCTTTAATACCCCCGTGTTTAAAAGCTGGAGTTAATAGTAAAAGGCAATCAAAAGACTGGAAAAGTCAATTGTGTCCCTTTTTAAGTAAGAATCTTTAAGCTGTGGATAGCTTTGGATCTGGAAGCAAGCCAGAAAGCATTTGTATTAATGCAATCTTCTAACTAATAAGGTAGAAGCCACTGAAATCTGGGCTGCCTATGAAACAAATACAAGGAAACATTTTAAGCAATGACTGACTGCCCAGAAGGGGTAGACCTCTGTTCTTTTGTTTTTCAGATTATCAGAGAAAACGGATGCCAGCTGAACAGCATTCAATGTACCATGCATTTACTGGCACAATAGGAATTATTTTTGTGTTTTATGGCAAAAATTGTTGTTAAGAATTGCATGCCAACAGTCTTTGGAAACAAGGACATGGAAGGTTAACCCACTCCCCATATTGCCCATGGGATCCTTCTGGCTACCTCAGATTTCTAGCCAGAGGGCTGGGGAGGGAGGAAAGCAATTAGACACCTGAGGTTGTACCGAGTGCACTCCTCAAAAGTGGGTGTGCTTGTCCCGGTTTGTTGCTCCAAAGCTCTGTAATAAAGTTATTTTACTGGAAGAGTGAAGGTTTCCTTTGTAGGTTAAAAGAAGCCGAGAAAGGGAGAAGAGGAAAAAGCACAGAATGAGTTAACTGAGAGGAAAATACAGCTTGCAGGCTCATCCAAGGTCACAGCCAAAACTTGGCTGACCCCCAAGACAAGGGGTGGGGCTTGAATGTGCCCGAGCAACAATGAAATCTGCAAAACACTGCCAGGCATTAATGAAATGTGTTAGGTTTTTTTCTCACAGATAAAAGAAGTGCTATCCAAAGATCCTAGCACCCCTGCCATTAATTGAAACCAGGAGACTGAGTCTATGTAAAGTCCATCAACGAAAGACTGCTTTGGCTCCATGCTGGAAAGGCTCTTTCCAAGTCCTGTTAGCCACCAACACTGCTGTGAAGTGCCAAGGACTGACTGCCTGGACCCATGCTTTTCACTGCAAAAAGACCCCTCCACCTCGGGAGGACTTTCTGACTGATGATAAGCCTATTTCTCCTTCTAGTTCTGCTGTGCCGTCTGGACAGCAGGAAAAAGAAAGAAAAAGGAAAAAAAAGACAAGGTGAAGTGCTAGTAACCTCTCCCTTGTCCACTGACAGACCTACTGTGCCTTTAGATTTTTCTAGAAGACACAAAACCATTACAGGGTGATGTGCTAGTAACCTCTCCCCTGTATGATGCTAAACCACACTGTTTCAGGAAAAGAGAAGAAGGAACATTTGCTTCATTGAAATTACAAAGTCCAGGGATTCCTGACTACAAGAGACATTAAGAACTGACCCTGGTGAAGAAACAAAGAATTATACACTAGCAGGAAGAAACTTGTGGAACCCATGCTTGGGAACGTGGTATTGATTGGATTTTGGGGTTTATTCTACAGGCTGCGCCCTGTGTTTTGGATAAGTCCTTCAGCATGTATTGCCCTCCCTAATTGGATTTTAAATGATAAGTACCAAAGGCACCTTGTTGCCATTGCCCCTGCCATTTCCTTCATTACACTATTACCCCTGTAACACATTTAAATATAGACAATGACCCAGAAATTGCTGACAGAGATGGTATTGAATATCACTCAGGCTGGGAAGGCATTGCAGTGGGATCTAGCATGTTTAGGCTTGGCCCACTGCCCTTACAGACACATCAGGAGTACCATCTGATCTGTGGCCATGGAGACATACTTGGAGACTTTCTGGGTGGAAGTGCAGATGTTCTCAGTGCTCCTTCCAAGCATATGGACCGGTAAAGGGGGTGTGGGCTCCCACATACCAAATCCTGCCGGGTCCATGGGGAGGATGCATGTGGGATTGGGTAATTCACCAAGACATCTGGGAAATTAGACTATCTGGTATGCCCAGTCGATTTTTAGTCAGTGCTCCTGGGATTACACCTGACAGGACACTTACTTTTCAAGTTAATAACAGCTGTGTGTATGTTAATGACACCACATTACAAGACATTTGGGTCCACCTGGCAGAAGTATTAAATCAATCTGATTTCTGCCTGGCCGTTGCCCCGGAAATGCAAGGTCTGTTAAGTACTTGCCTTGTTCCTGTCTGTAAACCACCCAGCAACATCTGGGGTGTGAGACAGTGAAAGAAATGTGTTGTTTTAAGCTTACTGATAATAGTACTTGCATGCAATAGCAAATTGATATGCTGAAATGTTATGCTTAAGCTATCCGCCAGGACGTTTTTCCTCCTTGGTGGGATTATATCTAGTCATAGCCACCCTTAGAGTGGATAAAGACCCTTTTATAGTATGGGGTCTTAGTTTTGATTTTTGGCATTTTGCTCTGCTGCTTTGTTTAATGTTTACCCAATCTAGTGGTATTGTGTATACTACCCTGCAAAGGTGCTTTGTTTAAACACCGCATATAAAATAAAATAGGGGGGGATGTAGGAATGTGTTGCTCCCTAATCACAAGCCTTGAAGAACGGCAAA